>NC_083468.1:23194163-23471663 GCF_030014155.1 Tachysurus vachellii
AGCCGTCGGCTGTAAACAACCGGGACGAGTGTGATGAAGGAAAGGGGGACAAAGTGGGACTCGTGCTAATGAGAGAAGAGTGAGAACAAAGCCTAATGGGACATCTGTGTCAGTTTAACAGTGATGAGTGTGAAGTAAAGAAGATGAGCCAACTGCCATGTTTTTTATGTGTCTCGATGGTGTACTTGCACGCAATTCTCATGAAGACTGCGTGATTTATTTTTTTTGTTGTTGTTTTTATTTGTTGTTTTTTTTTTCTTTTCATTATGAATAAAATTCTAAGTGTGGTTTCAAAGCCAAGCATCGAGCAGTGAAGAGCAAAGCACTTAAAGAAATATCGCACCACAGCAGGTCTTTTAAGCATCGCTGCCTATGTCAACAAGCGGAAATCTCGTCAATAAAGAAAGAATAAATGACATATCTACAACTGCTGGCACAAGGCAAGCAGCTGTCTGCATTAACATAAGTGTGACACCTTGTACAGCACAATAGTTATCCAAATCCACTCTTCTCAGCACAGGTGCACTCGCAGCCTGTCTCTCTGGGGCCTAGTAATCCAAAGCCCAAAGAGCAGTGCTTAAAAAGAAAGAATCTGTTTCTGATCCACTTGAAGACACAAGAAAAAAGTCCCAAACCTTTCCTCAACACCTCCGTTCGTATTTCACCGACACTGACTCTCAGTGATGTTTGGCCGTGACATCAGATCAGAAAGCTCAAGTCTAATATCTCTCAACAGCACAGAAACAAAGAAACTATTAGGGTTGAGTAATGCCTGATAGCGTTTATGTAGTGTTTCCTCTGAATATTATTGTTTCATGGAATTATTTATTTGTATGTACCAGAGGAAAAATATCTAGAAATATAAAAACTGACAATTTGGAAGCATTTCCCTGTGGCGTCTGGTCTTAATTGAACAGATTGAATTCACACCATGGTTTCATACATTACAATAGTTCTCCTCATTTGGAGCAACTCGTGATGTCTTCTCAGATTTCCCAAACAGTCATTCAGGAACTCTAATCCTGCTATGATCTGCAGTCATGCAGCTCATTAACATATCCTGCCTTTCTTTCTATCCCGCTCTTTGGAAATGTTTTAGGAAGATACACTCGCTCACCCAAGCAACCATTAATCACTGATGCCCGTCTCCACTTCTCTCATCATTGATCGGCTATAAAGTCTCATCCATTTCATGGCCTGATGGATCCATTAGCTCTAATGGGGGCTATTTTGCATTGTTTGTGTTCAGTGACATATGCTGTCTTCAGGACTCATTGTGATCAATGGATATGTTGTTTTATTCCTCTTGCTGATCCATGATGCTCTTAGGTTGCTCAGGAATGTATGCACAATTCATCCAGAGTGAGATGAATTAATGGGATTGATAGAAGATTTGACCTGATCCATGAGCTTGTTGGTACGTGTGTGACAGCAATGCATCTGCTTTAAAGTGTACCTGAAATCAAAACAGGGGTTTCAGAGCTTTGTCTCTTAGTGTTAAGGACACCAATGTGGATGATTTTCAGAAATATTTTCGTTTTTAATTTTAAATCTTAACTTTCATGGAAAGTTCTGCTACTAAAGCCTAATTATCTAATGAAAGCTTTTGGATTATGTAGCATTATAATCCCTCCTGTTTATATATGGTTTTATATGTCCAGTAATCATATTCCAAGAAGAACCACATTAAGGCAAAGCTGCAACTGTCATTTGGTGCGACCATTACTTTTTAATCCCTTCTGTATATATGTCATATTATATGTACAGTTATCATATACCAAGATGATCTACATCATGGCTTGGTGAACTTGTCATTTGGTGCAACTGATCATTTTCAGTCCCTCAGGTTTAAATATGGTTTTATACTGTATGTCCAATGATCATGTACCTAGAGGACCTATGTTAAGGCTAGATTTAAAGTGTCATTTGGTGCAACTATTACTTCTAAATCCCTCATGTTTATGTTGTTTTATGTGTCCAGTGATCATATACTAAGATGATCTACATTAAGGCTAAGGTAAAACTGTTATTGTGTGCATCCATTGATTTACAGAAGTAAAGAAACTGTTTATTGTAAAGTGGGGGCTATGTGTTAAGATGTGATTTAGGTCATGTCAAGGTTAGTATTTATGATTTACTATTTAGTATTCGTGATTGCTGCCAAAAGCTGGCTGGGTCAAACGATGTTCTTCGTAAAGGTCATGCTGAATGCTTGCATGATGGATGAGTAGGAGTTCTTAATGTCCATGTGTGCTGATGGTATTGCAAATGACCTTTAGTTCATAAGGCGATGGAAGTTACTGCAGAACTAAATTATACACTCTTTTCCTGACTGAAAACCGAAGTCCTTAGGATTTGCAGCTGGGCGTTACATGTTAATAGATGCTTCAGGAAATCCATCAATCCCTCCTAGGCAGGAGAATAAACCAGAATATTGAGCCGAGTCAGTGGCCATTAATGTTATTTAAGGTGTTCCAGTTTCTTTGACTAGCTGTGAATACAAAGGCAAACTTGACTGATTAGAAATGTCTGATATATCACCTGGTGTTTCTGGTGTTTACACAAAAATGTAAGTAGTATAAGAAACAGATTTCAAAATATATGTATGTCTGGTCCTGGTTAAGAATTCTTGTAAGCACATTCTTGTAACTATGGAAGAATTGATTATTTTCAAAAAAGATTATTTCCTCTCATAATATGAATCCCCACTGATTATGGTGTGGCTATATAAGTACAGTAGTAGCTGTTCTGATGGGTTGTTAAATGATTTGGTTGTTCTATTCCTCTGGCATCATCCCACTCACTGAGACAGATTAAAAGCTATATGTGGGCAGATAAAACACACAGCAACATAATTGGCTACTCGTCTCCCCCTCAATGGGGAAAACAATGCACACTTAATGTTCTATTAATACTGAATAGGATTCGATGAGTCAAAGGGCAACAATTGGCGTTTGTGGCACAATAGCATCAACAATTCCTGATACCCTTTCCTTTTTTTATATGTCCTTTCTGCATATGTTTATGATCGGTAAAGTATAGTGAGAGTAATGCAGTTATAAGACTGAGCAACACATCGATCCTGAGTTCGGTTCACGGGATGCACTTATTTGTAGGGATTTCAGAACAACGTAACAGATATTGCGTCATCGGGTAGGCGTGGCCTATTTGATAATCTAACCCTAACCGTAGTTGTTGGTTGTTTATTTGTTTTCGAAAATAGCTGTAAGATAATAAAGCATAATAGATATAAAATATAAACTCTACCTGTATGACTGTGACTGTTTTGTCCTTCATTATCCATTGTAGGAATGATCTTTTTTTTTTTTGAAAGAGGGTGTTTTCCCAAGACCTCCAGAAACACGCCCACTTTACGTTGTGGTAACGAAACCCCTGGAATTTAGTGAATGCCTTCAGTTTACTGTCTGTGGAGTTTCCTAGGTTCTCTGGTTTCCGCTCATTTCCCAAACATATGCCGGCTAATGGATTGGCTGCTCTGAATGCACACCGTCCTGACCAATCCTATCCTTTCTTACTGACTATAAATTAATGAATAATGACACACACGGGGGGCACGGTGGCTTAGTGGTTAACACGTTCGCCTCACACCTCCATGGTTGGGGGTTTGATTCCCGCCTCCGCCTTGTGTGTGTGGAGTTTGCATGTTCTTCCCGTGCTTCGGGGGTTTCCTCCAGGTACTCTGGTTTCCTCCCCTGGTCCAAAGACATACATGGTAGGTTCATTGGCATCTCTGGAAAATTGTCCGTAGTGTATGATTGCGTGAGTGAATGAGAGTGTGTGTGTGCCCTGCGATGGGTTGGCACTCCGTCCAGGGTGTATCCTGCCTTGAGGCCCAATGATGCCTGAGATAGGCACAGGCTCCCCGTGACCCGATGTAGTTCGATAAGCGGTAGAAAATGAATGAATGAAAGGATAACACACATGAAAAGGCAGATATGGTCTACAATGACCTTGAAGTTCATATAGTCAGTCACATAAATACAAGACAATCAGGTTTGTAGAACTAGCTTATTAGTATTGTGTTTCTGATTGTTCAATAAAGTACAAGCTGTAAGTGGCTTGATCTTGAACGGAATGATAAAAGATTCATGGAACGGCGAGGTTTGGCCTGCTTATCGGATCAGTGGAGCAGGAGGTGCCCCACGCTGCGAGACAATTATGTCACTGTGCATTATTTCGAGTTAGCATGACTCATATCGATGGACAGTGCAAGCAAAATCAATATTCTACCTCCAGGCATTCATTGGCAAAATTCCAAGTAGGGGATTGGTGGATATATTAAGTTACAAAGCAAAGAATAGCATAATAGTTGGATATTTTGCTGAACCTAAACACAACTCTGGATTCTCTAGAAAGAAAAAAAATCCTAGAGAAAACCAGATTGAGATCATTTTTAAAGCTGGCATCCATTCTGTAATTAGTCTTTACTGGGTAGTGGGAAAAAAAAAGGCTAGTGCTAAGCAGTGAAGGCTTGTAGAAGCTTTCCTGAAAAGCCAATCTCATCTAAATTCAGACATCTGCAATAATTAGGGAGAAAATATACTCATGAGAGCCATGGAAGTCACTTATATCGAGAGGGCTGTGAAACGTGCTGCGAACAATGAAAAGTGTCCTCATCTGACTTTTTTTTTCCCTCAATAGATGAGCAAATGTCTATACCAGTGTCTCGCTCCCCATGCAGATTTCTAAGTAATGGTGAACTGAAGTCTTTTAAAAGAGTATCTGACTCATATAAGATTGTTTGCTGTCGTAATGCAGACTCCTCTCTTACTGCATTATTAAACTGTGAATGTTCTTCCTCTGCCGGAAGAGATATGAGCACATCACTCTACTTATGCACAATTGCGAATTTAAGATGATGTATACAAGAGAGAAGGATTTGTACAGTACTTTTGAACATCTCAGGCTTTGTCATGTCAAACTTACAAAAGATACTGCCGGTGCTGATACTGGAGACTCCTAGCATCAGTGTTGAATAATCATCTCCTTTAAGAACACTGTTGATTATAACAACGATATAATTCAGTATAGAAACAGTAATGTCTAAGAACCTGTGATTTGCCGTGCAGCTGAAAGGATAGCTGATAGGAGAGATGCTATTAAACAAAAATGAATCTACATTTTCCAACAAGTTATCTCTGCGCATAAACAAGCGATGTGGTATAATGAGGTCTACCTTCTATGATCATGACACGATCTTGAAATTAACATATTGATGTGCATGGGTTTGGCATAAATAGTGTTGAATTAAAGGTGTACAAATGCTATCTATAGCCCTAACTTCAACCTTTATATGTTGTCACCTGTGATCCAGTCAGGAGAAGTGTGATAAATTTGCAAGTATGAAATCAATCTGACGTGTAAGGAATACGTGTCATTATTTCTGTACTTTATACTCCTACTTGACTGAGATTGTCTTGAAAGAGTGTTAAAGCAGTGGATAAGAGAGAGAGAGGCAAGAGTGTACGATGTTTGAGAAATGCTTCAGAAAACTGAGTCGGGCCGACAAACAAAACAAACGTGTAGCCAATGAGCATAAAGGGGCGTGTCTTTTCAGTATGCGGCGGAGAGAGTGTTCAGTGCACGTGTCTGACATTAGCAGAAAGCGGTTAAAACATTGACATGGCGGATAAAAACGAAAAGCGAAAAAAGGCTTACGATAAGGCAAGAAGTAGGACCCGTGTTAATATAGGATCAGCTTTCCAGCGCTGGAGAGAACTGAACGTCGTCTTCCGCGTGAAACGGAGCTAAACCTTTCACGGTACAACACACAGTACTACAAAAACACATTTGTATTACCACAGTATTACTCATTGAGTTCATTTATTGATTAAAAATATCCCCTCGGCCGGCTGCCCCAGCAGGTTCCGCCCTAATAGTTGCCTGGGTTACGTATGTATGTGTGGGGCGGAACTATCAAAACAGGGGTGACACCCATTTGGGTTAGGGGCGTGTTTGTTTTGGTGATTTCAAATGTCAACATTGGCTTTCAAACATCGTGCACCGTACCTTTAATACAGTGAATATTTGGTGAGTCTGTTTTAAGAAGAAATATATTACGTATAGATATCGATACATATAATATCACGTTTCCCAACAAAGCATGATTTCATTGCTTATAAACGCGTTCCTAATTTCTAGCTTGAATGATGTAGAGTGAGCGTAATCAATTTTCATAGTATTAAAATAAACCAATTACATTGTGAAAGGATGTTGAGGCTGATGGGAGCTATAACTATAGTGTTAAATTTAAGCAATTAAAAACATGCCTGGTTGGATGGCACAGTGGCACATGTCTGCTGCAAAACACCAGTGTTGTGGGTTCGATTTTTAGCTCAAGTGGGCGCTCTGTGTTTGATATAATTTGTGGTTTTATAGATACACATTCAAATCATGCTGAAAGAATGAAAACTATTTGTGTAAGTGTTACTCAGTTCAATCATGTAGAATATGTACATATTTGAATGAAGTAAATTCAGTGAGCTTCCTCACGTGCTGTTTTATACTCCAGGTTATCCTCGCTACACTGTAATTGGAGATCACAGTTCTGGGGAACACCACCTAAGGATCCAGAGGGTCGAGCTATCGGATGATGCTGTGTTTGAGTGTCAGGCCATCGAGGCTGCCATGAGGTCTCGACCTGCTCGACTCACAGTTTTGGGTGAGTTTTCACTTTGCAGCTTTTACATAATCTTTTGCAAATCTTTTGGAAATCCCTAACATTTAAAGCAGTGGGGTGTATAGAGATTTGTTTTGTCACAAAAATTGCGTCAGTATTCTAAGGCGAACAGTTTGTGTGTTCAGAGCTGGGTTATGAATATGCAGAATTTCTAGGCAACCCAAAAAGTGCAATTCATACAACTGAGGTTGTCATATTTTTATTCCTGAATAAGAGTCTGAGATTTCTGATTTTCATATAGAGACATGGTTTACAAAGTTGGGTCCAGACATTTACTTTTTTTTTGTTTTGTTTTTTTCCCCCACATGAGAGATTACTATCAACTTTTATCAAGATTGTAATGTTTACTGCTTAGCGTATTTGTAAGCTTAATTGCTTAATCTAAACCTCAATAGCTAAGAACAAGGACACATATAACCTTAAAACTTGTTTTTTTATTAAAAATTATAATACATTGTGATTAATATGATACATTTGGGAAGAAAATGATGTAAAATCTGATCAAATGACATTTACAGGGTCAATTTTTGATAGTGATCTCTAAGGTAAATCTCTGCTGGGATCATAAGAGGATCATAAGGGGTCCCTGGTTACAGAAATTTTGAGAGCAAGAACTCTAGAAAAACTCTAGTCTTTAAAATGAAAAGAAACAATAAGTGGATTGTTTCACATAACTCAAGTCTGTATCCAGCCCAATCATTGGTTTAAAGCTTTAATATACAAACCAAGGAAGATTTGTAGTGCATTTTATTCAGTTGGATTAAAATGCCATGCATAGGAAAATCTAAATTCTCGAAGTTATAATGGAAGGGATAAACTCTCATCCATCAGTCATCACTTTTATAAAGGGTATCAGTCATATATCCTGGAAAGGTCTGTTAGGGACGTCATCTGAAAATGTCACCTAGCGCTTTATAGATTAGGTACATATTGTATACCTCGTAAATTAGAACCTGGCACATGAGGGTATAATATCAAATGTTACTAAATTTTGTTTACAGAAGATTAATTAAGAAGAATAGAAAGGTACCTTGCAAATGAGGTCCAAAATTCACCCCATCAGTGACGCTACTAGGAAAATAATAACATCCAATGTACAAAAAATACAAAAATAATAATAATTCACTGACCAGTGTTGCCCTGCTGGTGCCATGAGTTCTCAGTTTTAATTTTCTGCTACGAATCCTGCCATCTTCATTATTAAACCAGAGAGGTCATCGAATCTTAATTAAACTTTATTGGTTTATTATACAACGTTGCTGTTTCTGCATTATTGGGCAGCTACTGCGGTTATCTATGTTCATGCTCCAATCAGCTACCTGGAGGGTTTATCTTCAGCACTGAGAAACTAAACTCACACTAAAACACACACACACACTTATCTCTCCCACCAGGCCAGGCCCGGGGAGGCGTGTAGCTGGGAGAGCAAGAAATACAAAAAAAAAAGGTGAAAGAGAAAGAAAGAGATGAATGAGACAGATAGAGAGAGAGAAAGGCTTTAGGCTCGGCCACCACAATGCGATTCGCCTTATTGATCTCTTTTAATAAAAAGTGAAACTAATGATCTATGAGGCGGAGGAGGTGGCCGTGGGGGGAGAGGGAAGGAGAGAAGACAAATTGCATTCCATGGTGGCTCGCTTCTTCTCTCTTCTGTAAACGAGTATGAATAAGTAATTATAGATGCCTTATTATGGTGTAAAGAAGACCAGTCTCACCCTTCATAAGCTTTAGACCAACTGTGATCCCTTGGCACTGCATGCTAGAGGTAATGAGTTGGGAAGACAATGATATACATGCTGTGTTTTTCAATTTCTCTTCTTTTTCTCAACCTCAATTGGTAATGATTAATTGGATCATGATTATTTTGTATTGTATTGGGGTCTTCAGCAAAACTAGTTTGTCAAATAAACCGCCATGAGCTATGGCTTTTGTTCTTTGTACATAGTTCACATGTTATCCAGATTGGATAATGTTTGTACACAGTCCTTTATCTTTAGGTTGTTGGATTTGCTCATGATTTGGATTAATATTGGATCGCATATTGAGTGGGAGATTAGGTAATAAATCAAGGTCATAAAATAAAAATCTGTAAATATGGTGTGCCCAGTTTACCTTTGTTGTGCGCTCAATTGACTACTTCAAGCTTCTTAAATGAATTAAAATGCTTTGGTCAAAAAATAAAAAAATACCTACAGACAATTAATATCATTTAATAAACAAATGAATAAATGAATTAACAAACAAACAAACAAACAAATAAATAAATAAATCAATAATTCAATGCAAATCGAGATCAGGAGCTATGTGTGGGACATTAACACATAAATTAAAAAAATACATACCTCTATTCAGTGCTATTTTTTTTTTTATGGGGAGGAAAAAACTGTGACTTCAACAAAGAAGTGTGTGTGTTTTTTTTTTTTTTTTAGAAATTCTATTTTGAATTCTTCTTCTTCTTCTTCTTCTTCTTCTTCTTCTTCTTCATCTTATTATTATTATTATTATTATTATTATTATTATTATTATTATTATTATTATTATTATTATTATTAGAAGTAGTAGTAGTAGTAGTAGTAATAATAATAGTAGTAGTAGAGGCGGTGTTGCTAGGGGTCCAAGCACTGCAACAGATTGTCTTTGCTAGCATTTGTAGATACTTTTATTATTTCTTTCCTGTTCAGCCATTTTCCATCATGCCCCTCTCTGATATGGCCACTGAAAACAAAAAAACAACTCACGGCTGTGTATGACTATCACTCATAATCTGGGCAGTAATTTATGCAAGTGTGGGATCACAGCCATCACCGTGCTGTCTGTTACGCCCCAATCTGTGGTGTAGTGATGACAAGAGCAGGAACTTGGCTGCTCCTCTCCGACGCATCTTACCTGACAGCTAGAGAAACACCTCAGCCTTTCCAATTCCCCTTTATAACAGGGCTGTCTCTCACACGGTTGGCTGTGGATGTGGCAGAAAGTGTGATCTGCCAGTTCAGACAGCGCAGGACACACTTCCACACATCGACTGCTTTTATATTTAATCACACGTTACTAAGTTTGCGAAATGAAATGCTATTCATGTGGAATATACAGTAAAACCTATGAAACTGTTATAAAGAAACTGGGACATGAGAGTTGAAGATACTGGCTGACTTTACAACATATACATTCTGAACTTTTGTAAGGATTAATGTTGTTCACAGATGATTCAGCTTTTTGGGTTTGACAAATCAAATTTTTTTAGCCGGTGCTTTAATCATTTTTTCTTATTTATGTCTCACAAACCACATAGAAATGTGATGAATAAAGAATTTTTATATTACTTTTTTGACCTGTGATGGAAAGGTTGACAGGAATTCTCTTTGAGCTATACACAGCATTAAAACCCACAGTCCTTCTTCTATGCAGCACTTTGTCAACGTCTCCGTCCATGAAGGCAATGAAAAGTTAAAAAAAAAGCCTTTGTATGGTGATCTGTGAACTTCACTCTGTATTTTAACATGATTCTGGGACTTTGTGTGACCTCTAGTGGCTCCTCATGACTGCATTAGGGAAGAAGGATGGGAGTAAGTGGTTTATCTGGGCTGTCTGTCATGCCCTTGAGGCTAATTATACATCTACCTACAAGAGAGCTTTTTCAGCCTCGAGGGTCTTTCTGGCCTCACAAGAGTGCGACAGATGCTGAAGTGTGGACAGATAAGCTTCATAAAATTTAAGAAAACACACACACACACACACACACACACACACACAGTACTATTCAAGCATTTCTGGTAGCATTTCTGTCTCATGAGTACCATGATCAACGCATTATTGATTTCAGCTAATTGATATTTTTAAAGCTCTTATAAATTTGTCCTTGGATTCCTCTTCAAATGAATCCTCTCAACTCAATTAATATCCACTTCCACTGATTAGTGATTTTGACGCATTCCCAAAAGAAAGCCAAACATTAAAGTCAGGCAAACAATTTCCACAAGTCATAATGCATTCCCAAGTATTCTCTGTTAATTTAAGTTATAAAACTACTCATTAGAAAATGTTTGCCTTTCCAGAAATTAACTCCTTACAAAACACAAGGGCTAAATCTACCTCAGCAGTTTTTCGTTTGCTGCTGCGCAAATTATTCATTAGGATGTATGACTATGAAAAGATCAAGGGTCCTTGCGGGTGGAATAAACAGTTTGAAATGTAGGCTCCTTGAGTTAAAGAGCACTCCAAGTCCTCTGTGCTTTTTCCTCCGTCATTTCATAAACCCGTCTCAAGGCATGAAGATTATTAACTTTTAATTGCGAACACAGCAACACAGGACACATCTCCAGATCATGGCAGCATCAGATGCCTAGATCGAAGTTTATTAGGGTGAACAAAGGAATGTAATCAAGCTAGACTGTGCCTTAAAACGCAGAAATAATTCATTTCAAGTTTCATCGCCTACGAGTCCCTAGAACTGAAAAAAACCCTAGAAATGTTTTGACCAAAATATATTTTCTTTGATTTTATAATTGGCAATCAACAACTCTCCATGTTGGTTAGTAATGCACTGGCATTCGTTTTTGATGAACACAAACTACAAATCTGGTCTCAATAAATCCAAATGAAATGCTTCATAAATGGATAGTGTCCTGGGGAAAAAAAACAAAAACCGTTATGTTATAAAAATGTATATATATATATTTCTAAAAACTGCATGCTTTTCGGAACTGCAATTACAAAATTAAAAAAAAAAATTCCTGAAACTAATTACAAAATTTCCAAAAAAAAAAAAAAAAAAAAATTATAGCATTTTATATTCAGGTTAAGCCCTAAAATGAAAAAGGAGAAAATCTCATTTAAAGATTTAATTCCAGCTGACTCCTGAGTGGAGCTACAAAAAAGCATTATAGCTCTCTACAGTATATCTGGCACATTGTGTGTTAGAATCCCATAAAAGCTCTAATGCCCGTAGTCTCTGGGTGGGAGGGGTAGCATGCTCTCTTCCCTGTCAATCACAATGCCACTATCCAATCATGGGCATCTGTGAGTTTATGTATGTGGAAGATGTTTATGTTCACATGTCCTGAAGGAAGCATGTCGCCCACACGTCACTCTCACCGACTGGTCGCTGTCATATGATACAGTTGTCGAGTCTGAATCTTGTCTGTACTACTGGTGATTTGAATGATCTCAATCAGCACTTTTTTATTTTTACCCTTATTTTATTTAGATCTATTCACTCACCTCACAAGACTGAATATGAACTATAAAGTGATCAGGGTGAATAGCAAGCAAACAAGGTGCACACTGCAAACTCTGCTCTAAATGTGCACATACAGAACATCTCTTAATCAGCTCCTACTGTACCAGATGTCTACATTTTTTTATTTTTTTTTGGGCAGTGACCTTGTGATGTGACCTTAGCCACCTTCGCTTAAACATATCTGGGTTCTGAGTGACAAACGCTTCTGATGTGCAGATGTTCTGCCATTTAAAGTACACATCAGCCTGGTAGAATAACATCTTCAGCAAATTAAAAGCCATGCTTAAGATATTTATTTAATTTTTATATCACAGACAGGCCAACAGATGTCCACCAGCTACAGGTCTCATTCTCTGGAGAATTGCATTTTCCATGCTTTGTTTGCCATACACAGTCCTTGACTATCATCCTAGCCTTGTGCAAAGCAGGACTACTGTAATCATGGAGACTCAAAAAGAAAATAAGGCTCCATGTGTTTTACAGAGTCAAAACAATCAGGCAAGTGAACAAAGAAAAGTCTGGAAAGTCTTCTCATTGTTTTATTTGTATTACATTTACATTTACATTTACGGCATTTAGCAGACACCCTTATCCAGAGTGACTTACAACTGAGCAACAGAGGGTTAAGGGCCTTGCTCAGGGGCCCAGCAGTGGCAGCTTGGTGGACCTGGGGTCCAATTTGTATCAATTATAGTGTTATCAGTAAAGTTTAGTTTAAATAGTTAATAGTTAATATTAATTCGTCTGCGATTCACCCAGCGATATGTCCACTCGGAGGTGGGCTCTCTGAGTTCCGACAAACCATACCGTTATGCAAGTTAAGGGCATCAACAAGGCAGTCAAGAGAACATCAAGACATGAACTTACCTGGAGCCTCGGCTGACAAGAATTTGCAAGGTTACCATGTGTTTATAGAAGGTTTATTCGGGAAGTGTATCAGGATATGACCGCAGAGGTAAATTCAGGAGATTTGCAGACCAAACTCTGGGTGTTCCTTCTAATTCTGTAAAAGACAGTCACAGTCACAAAAGACAGATGGTTCCCTCAACCTCCCAACAATCCTCTCTTCTTCCTGTTACTGCTTATCCTTTTAGCTTTGTTCATTTCATAAGGACAGTCTTTCACACATCTTGTTGTTATTCACAGTGGTTCAATCCAGTAAATGGAGTAGGCAATCAAGGTTTGTAAACCTGTAAAGATCTTCGATATTCACTCCTGAGAGAGAGCCACAAAGATGCCCCAAGAGAGGAAAAATGAATGGGAGCTTTTATTACTGAATCCGGTCTACTTTAAACAGCTGTGTTTGTGACAGCACATGAAGGGAGAATTTTGACTTGAAACACTGAGCCACATGTGTCACTAAACTCCATTTCTTAACCCCATAATTCTTATGTAATGAATATTTGATTATGACATAACCATGGATAGATTTGCTGTTTCACATCTCCATGCTGCCTGGTTCAAATTGAACTTGGGTCTCTTGAAAAACGTGCATGTTTTTAGCCCTGTCTGCACAAGTATACCCTTTGTTCCCAAGCTTTTTCCCATCTCCTATTGAATGCAAATAAGTGGTTTGGCTAAATGTACAGATGTCCATGGTGCCCTGCAATAGGTGCTGTTCTAACTAGAATGTGCTCCTACCCTCAAATCCTCCACAACCAAGGTATGTAGTTATGAGTTTTAGGATTGGGACCCTTTAACAGGTCCCCTGCCCTGTGGCATCACCAGTCAATCCCCGACCTCTCCATCACAGGCCATAGAGGCTCAGCATGCAGGCGATGGGAGCTGTTGGTGAAACAGATGGCTGCATTGTTGTTCTAGACATGGCAGCATCGCTAGGCTTGCTTCGCTGCATTCCTCCATTTCTCAATTCCATTTCTACTAATGTTCTCTTCCATTGTCCTCCAAATTAGCCTCTGCACCACTCTCAAACTCCAGGCTATAGGATGAAAGACCATGTCACTGACCTGTTAGTCAAACTCACTGCTGATATTTTAGACTGAGAGTAGGTGTCGGATTGGCCAGAGTGGATTTTCTTTTTAAGTGTAATTGCAGTGAAATTACTGTGGGATCACACAGGGCATCTCTCGCTTTCTCGCTCTCACTCACTCTCGCTCTTCCTCTGTGTGTATGTGTATTAAGATCTTAGTCCCACAGGTAATTGAGGATGCTCAAAGCTTGAAGGCTTTCAGGAAGGCAGTTTTTTACTCACTTTGTTTAATTACAAATCTATTTGTCTTCTCTTTAATTTATAGTTTTATTTAATTATCTACTAAAAGTCATTGTTCACTCATCCAGCCTCAAGTTTGTTTCTAAACCTTTCTATTCCACTCCTTCCTTTACTTCATTCTGTCTTTCCACTCAGACTTTCTTTTACAAATAGGTGATATGCCCAAGCGTATAGTTTTTGTACCTTTTAGTATCTTTATATAAAAAGATGCATATTGTGTACTTTTAAAGCTTTACTCTTTATCCACATTTCCAGTAATAAAACACATATTAATGGTACAAAAGATGAGGTTACTACCCCAATGACAAGAAAAGGTCTAGTTTATAGAGTGTACCATTGAAATTCATTTCGCTGAATTGGAGGACCACACAACTTTGATTTGTCACACATTTTTGCCTTGCAGTTTTATTACTCTCTTGCACTTTTTTAATGAACTCCAGTTCCATCTCTTATCTACCGAGTGGGAATAAGTTAATGAAACCCTCATGAATACCTTCTTGAATTTCTTCTGTATTCACATCTCTAATGGTCGCTTGAAGTACGTAAAACTAGCTTGCACAGCATTTATCATACCGTAGACTTCAAATCAGGTTATCTAATAGGTACTTAAATATTCAACTCCACTAAATTATGTATTTGAATTGGCAGGACATTCAAAAACAGACAAGCTACAGTACAGGCGTCACTTGAACTTTCAATTAGTTTCCCATCTAAAATATGAATCTGTCAGTTGTTCTATACTAAGTAAACCCTCCCCATCCTAAAAAAAAAAAAAAAACCTTGCAGGCATACCTCTAGAAGAAAGAGTTTTCCAATTACAAAAAGACAGAGAAAGAGGAAGAGAGGCAAGAGAGGATTGATAAGCTTTCAGAAAGCTTAGTGAAGAAAGAGGAAGGATTGCAGGCAGCTGGTTGGTAATTAAAGAGGGCCGATCAATCGGTTCTGCTGACCGGCTCATGAGAAATCTATCAAGAGGCCATAGTAAAGTGCTAATTTGGAGCCATTAGTGGCTGCCGAGTTTGCAAACAGGACCATAATGATGATGGCTTGTGTGGTTAAGGTCTTGGCCTTTGTGTGCCTGTCAGAGTGATGGTGCCCGGAAGGGGAAGGCGAAAGAAGGGAGAAGGCTGAAAAGGCTTTTCTGAAAAAAGGCCTGAAATAACACCTCATTCTTTTAATGATTGCCACCATTCAACCAGGAATAGTCTGTGCTGGCACTGAAAAATAAGTTTGAAGGTCACTGTCCCTGCCAGAGTGGAAGACTTAAAGACAAACTTTTTATACCTCTGGAAATGTGAGCTAGGCTAGTTCTAGTAAATATGTATGGCTCTTTAAAACAAATGTCTCTTTTATTGTGTTCATGTGAAATTAAAGCAATAAAGCTGTAGCATACTGTAGGTGACTTCAGATAATTCCTTCATCTTCATTTTCAGGAATAATTTTATGCAGGGGGGGCACGGTGGCTTAGTGGTTAGCACGTTCGCCTCACACCTCCAGGGTCGGGGTTCGATTCCCGCCTCCACCTTGTGTGTGTGGAGTTTGCATATTCACCCCGTGCCTCAGGGGTTTCCTCCGGGTACTCCGGTTTCCTCCCCGGTCCAAAGACATGCATGGTAGGTTGATTGGCATCTCTGGAAAATTGTCCCTAGTGTGTGATTGCGTGAGTGAATGAGAGTGTGTGTGTGCCCTGCGATGGGTTGGCACTCTGTCCAGGGTGTATCCTGCCTTGATGCCCAATGACGCCTAAGATAGGCACAGGCTCCCCGTGACCCGAGGTAGTTCGGATAAGCGGTAGAAGATGAATGAATGAATGAATGAATGAATGAATTTTATGCAGGGTCCAAAATCTTGAGACTATTCCAGGATCACTAGGCAGTAGACTACTGGACTATAACCTGGATAGTCCACTTCAGCGTACTGAGCAAAACTCTTTACAGACACTAGCCCAAGCTTAGGATCAAACTGGGGACCATAGAGCTATGAATACACCTCCATTTATTGTGCCACCGCAATACATTCACATACTCAGAAAATGAATACTTTGGTACTTTGAATGGCTTTGAGGTATCCTTGTGGTGGCTAATGTCACAGCTAGTGTTTCTTAACCAGAAAAAAGTAAGTACTGGAGATAAACTAATGAGTTTTGCGTTTAAGTTTGAAGGTCCACATTTAATGATAATTGACGCACGTAACATAATTAGACGTTTCAGAACTTCTTGTATGAACTCAGGTAACTAAATTAAATGGGATTTCTGAGTAACTGGAGCAGACATGTCATTTTCCAGTCTGTCGTTTGTCCTAGAGCTTCCAGCTTGGTTAAAGAAGATGTCAAAGAAGCGTCAAAGATGGTTTATCAAAAATAAATTTAAATACATTGTTAACCCTGAACATAATGCATAATTTATAATATTCATTCATTCATTCATTCATCTTCTACCGCTTATCCGAACTACCTCGGGTCACGGGGAGCCTGTGCCTATCTCAGGCGTCATCGGGCATCAAGGCAGGATATAATTTATAATAATTCATTAAAATAATCTTTCATAATACATCAATGATATACTGCTGATAATAATGCAAAGCCCTTTCCAGAAATTGAAATTGTTTTCAACTGCCCATAGTTGGATCATTCCAGACAATGAATCCCACATGATTTAATAGCAGACAGAAAATATTTCATGGCCATTAAGTACTGTGCCTGTGATTAGGCTCTTCTCTTTTAACCCCTGGGATGAGACTTATTTATCAGGATAATGTCAGCAGTAAATTATTTGTATGTCTCCTCGTTTGACAAAAATGGACTGTTATAAATGAACACAAAGTCTGAGTCATTCTTTTTTTATTTTATTTTGAAAGATTTTTAAAGTTGTGACTGATCCACAGACATGTAGGATTGCCTTACGTGAGCACAGTGCTCGCATTGGTCCGTACCACTTCAGAAGCTCAGCAAGATCTTAGAATAGCTTTAAACAGCACGAGCAGAACTTTTTGAATAAAATGCAGGCTGTTGCATTCTGAATTAGCCGAATTGATCACAACTGAGCAGATTGTGTTGGTTGGGCGCACTCTTTAATTCAACGAATCAACAGTGTATATTATGTCCCATTAAGAACCATCTCTCTTTCTCTGTCTCTCTTTTTCCACCTGCATTTTGCATCTGGATTTCCTTCTGCTCCATATAGGCTTTTTAATGGGTACAGCATCAGAGTGGGTGTGTATGGGTGTGTGTGTGTGAGTGTGTATACATGTGCAGGCCACGTGGGAGTGTCTCAATGAAAGAGAGAGTATGTAATTAGTGCCATTCAATAACTTGTTAAGTCTGTAAGTCTTAACAACACTCATACGCCTCCTCTCTCCTGCTGGTTTCCTTTTCCGACCCGTCAAACTCCTTTCACTTTCTTCCACCCTTCGCTACTACTACACACTCTGCTGCATTTCATTCAATGTTGCATCTATCTAATCGTATATACAAATAACACCTGCTCTCATTAAGTTCACATGCACTCAGGCCTCAGCATGGCAGCTTTGCGTTGCTATTTTTTTTTTAGTAATATCAGATCACAGATGTTTTCTTAGCAACGGTATTTCCGTTCACCTGCTTACTTATTGAAATGTATGACTCAAATGTTTTATGTGATATACTTATGCCACGAGTTATTACCTTTAGTAACGAGAAGAAATATATGTATGTGAATTGTGCTCTTATGTTAAGTCACCATGACCCAAGAGCACATATCGCTTACTGTAGCTTTATACTAATACACATAGCTTTATACTAATACTATATATGATACACATGATATTCCTAGTTCTGTATGTATGAGTAAACAGTTTTTCTATCTGTATTTGTATAGCACTTCCAATGATCATTTCTGTTTCCAGATTTTAATTAAGTTTAAATTTTAAACTGCATGAACTCTAGGAGCGCTAGAAATAGCATAGAGGTAGAAATACCCTCACCGTCAGCATGAATTCTGGCTCTGACTTACCCTGTTGTTGCTTTTGTTTGTACCTTACAGTACCTCATATTTTCTGACAAATTTATTAGTTATATTGAAATGCATCTTTCTTTGTTTTACAAGTTTCATATATGATGCATATGATTATATGGCTCATATGAAGTTTCAGGTTTTTCCACAGAATCTTACTTTTTTTCTCAGATGCCTTGTGAACACCAGACTTTCTTTAAAATAAAC
Organism: Tachysurus vachellii; assembly: GCF_030014155.1. Taxonomy (NCBI): domain Eukaryota; kingdom Metazoa; phylum Chordata; class Actinopteri; order Siluriformes; family Bagridae; genus Tachysurus; species Tachysurus vachellii. The sequence goes on from NC_083468.1 coordinate 23,212,526, forward strand.
AAATTTATATCTGTATTTATACCAGTTTCTGTACCAGAACAGTATCTGTTTATTCTGAATAATACATATTGCAAATCTTATAGCGGTGCTAGCTTTCTGCAAAGGAAAACACTATTACTGATTTGTCCGTATTGGGAGAAAGGATACTTATGAGATCACTTATGAGAAAAGAGGGAAGCGAAACGGAGAGAGAGAGAGTGAGTGAGTTCATCAGTTTCCACAGATAAACTCATCATCCTATCTTTGAGAGCTTCCAATCCATATTTATTGTTTCGCTCCCACAATATTATTGACAGAGTATGAAATCTGAGAATTTATTTCCTCTGAAAAATTGAAATAACAGCCCAAAACAGCATAGAGTTTTTGACCAAAAATCTGGTTTCTACACAAGTGGACCGTTGAGATTTTGTGACTAAAAATGATTTACTCCATCACATATAATTTAGAATTTAAACTTGAATACAATTTTGGGAATATATTCCTCAATTAAATTATAGCTTTCTTCACTAATACACCGAAAATAGATTAGCATTACTTGCTGCCAGCAACACACTCTTAGATAAAAAGCTTCAATCTATAAAACTAACTTGCACAGACTCAGTGGAAACACTTAAAGAGTCTACAGTATGTAAACCCTACAAAAATATATTTCCCCATTACAAATGATACCATTCGTGCTTGAAGCTAAGAACCATTATTACATCTAAAAAATATATTATTATTATTTCCTTTTTTTAGAGGGCAGTGTTGATAAAACATTTCCCCTAGATGATATTGTTCATGTCTCATAAAGCCTAAGCACTAATGATGCACTGGATTCACTTCTTCAACTATTCAAAGTGAATGAATTTCCTTTTTAACTTTCTTGATTAAAATGCAGAAGAAAAGAGTTCAAAGAGTTTGCACAGCCAAAGACACATTTACGACCCATCTTTGCTGATAGGATTTCTTTCGACTCAACAGTAGCAACTTCAGCAAAGTGATATTTATGATGTTGAGATTCTAGAGAGCATTTGATTGGACAGAAGATATGACGAGAAGCTGAGGTGCACAATTATGTCATCAAAATGGTTGGATCTGTATAAGTTGTAGATGTAAATATCTTCCAATTGCATATTTTTTCATTGTTGCCATAGAAAACATAAATTTAGAGACTTTAATTTTTGACTTGATATTGTAAGTGATGATTATGATTCATTCTGTGTTACTTACAGTACCGTTGTATCAAAACCACTTAAATACTTAAGTACTTTAGACTTCTTGAATCTGATGGGTCTGAAGGTATTCATTTATTTTCTATACCAGCAAAATTTCTATATTTGTCTGTAAAAAGTAGGACAAATAGTTGCAAATTACAGGCTTATATTAATGAGCGTTTATATAGTAACAACTAATTCCCAGGGATTCTCCATATAGAGTAAACCCAATACTACTACTTATACTACTACTACTACTACTACTACTACTACTACTAGTAATAATAATAATAATAATAATAATAATAATAATAATAATAATAATAATAATAAGGGGGCACGGTGGCTTAGTGGTTAGCACGTTCGCCTCACACCTCCAGGGTTGGGGGTTCGATTCCCGCCTCCACCTTGTGTGTGTGGAGTTTGCATGTTCTCCCCGTGCCTCGGGGGTTTCCTCCGGGTACTCCGGTTTCCTCCCCCGGTCCAAAGACATGCATGGTAGGTTGATTGGCATCTCTGGAAAATTGTCCGTAGTGTGTGATTGTGTGAGTGAATGAGAGTGTGTGTGTGTGTGTGTGTGCCCTGCGATGGGTTGGCACTCTGTCCAGGGTGTATCCTGCCTTGATGCCCGATGATGCCTGAGATAGGCACAGGCTCCCCGTGACCCGAGGTAGTTCGGATAAGCGATAGAAAATGAGTGAGTGAGTGAGAATAACAATAATAATAATCAATTACTTTTTTTGTATTTAAGTTTATTTAACATTTAAGAAAGGAATCTCCAGCATAAGCACAACAATCACATTTTCCACCAAAAGAAGAACTTCAAGACTTTGAACTTGTTTCTTGGTAGCATGCCAAGCTCTCTCTCTCTCTCTCTCTCTCTCTCTCTCTCTCTCTATATATATATATATATATATATATATATAACATGAGTAGCTTGCTGTAGGGATCCATATAGAACACTGTTGACGTGAGTTCAATTGAGCAGATGGATATCCGCCAGAGCTCTGCCACTCACTGACATACGTGATCTTCTTTTTTTTTTCATTCTGCAGTTCCACCAGATAACCCAGTTATTGATGGGGGCCCTGTGGTGAGTTTGAGAGCTGGGGACCCACTCAACCTGACGTGTCACGCTGACAATGCCAAGCCTGTCGCGTCCATCATCTGGATTCGAAACGGGGAGGTGCTAAACGGAGCCATGTACTCTAAGGTGAGTACAGATTTAGCTCTGTCCAGGACACTCTGGTCAAGATATCACACCTTGAATTCACACTATGACTAGGAACATTCAAGAAATTGAATGCCATCAATCATCTGCCCGATAATATGTATTTTTATTTCTTCGAAACACTTCTTGCTGCTTGTGTTTATTTCCTTTCGAGGTTTTTAACTAAAGCTTTCTGTCAAATGGCCTCTTGCACCACGTCCGTGATCACTCACGCCATCTGTTAACCTTCAATATAACCCTTAGCTTCGTGCGATTGGAGAGAAATCCCAGGAAATCCAGCTCACAGCTGCTAAATGTGTCAACAAAACAAACAGATGGGCAGATATAGCCAAGCACTTGTCTTCTACCAGAATTTAGATCTATTCAGCTGTACCACCACTTAAAATATTTCTACCACCTGGAGTTGTCCAAGATCTATATTATAAAATAGGGTTTTTATATGTGTAGCAGTCTGGGAAAAGGTGTCAGTTGTCACTGTTGCTGAATTCTGGAAGACAGCCAGAAATGACTAAAATGCAGGTTTCATCTAAAAAGGACTATAGATATTTAGGAACCATAATTGAAATTGGTTTCTTTTGATTACTTTTAAACCTTTCCTGACTGTATCAGCCAGAAAAGTATGTAGTTTGTAGAAAATATATTTCGTTAAAAAGTTGAAGGGGTTTCACAGGCTGTCACATAATAAATAAGTGTGCATGCTTTGTATCCAGGCCAGTCCAGCCAGTCACAGCTCTCTAAGACCTGCACATTGCCGACAGCAAATTATACCAACATCATGATATTTCCTGCCATTCAGCACCCCATTTCTGACCCAGAAAAAAATTCAGGTAGAGATCTATGCCCTCCAGCCTCTAATCACCACCTCCTTGCCATTTCCATATAAATGAGCAATGCAAGCCCACCCTTTAGGGCCTCCCTCTCATCCTATTATTGGCTTTTTTTCTGGATGGGAGATAAATGGCATCGATCTGGCTAGGACGAAGAAGTGGCAGTTTACCCATCATGCAGCTGCATGCGGTCGTTAGCGGTGGTGTCGCTAATCAGATGGCTTCCTGTGCCTGGCAGCAGTGCTGGTATAGAGAGACCTTCTGCGTGATGACGGATGGAAGCCGTCCAAACTCCTAATATCTCTCTTCATAACATTAAAAAGCAATGCACTCAATTAAGATGTGAATGCTTAGTCTGAGTAATGGAGGCTAATATGGAGGATAATAGAGTTGTGTCTGTCTGCAGACTGGGAATGTCTTTGAGCCCATAGCTGTGTCTCTAATAATAATTTTAGAAATCCTGCAGCATAAATCCTGATAGCTAACTGGCTATCAAAACCCGTGGTGTTATAGCACATGTATGCGCATTTGACATCCTTAAATGCATGTGATCTACACTGAGCATGTGTGTGTGGTGTGTGTGTGTGTGTGTGTTGTTAGGGATTACATTTCTGACACTTGTGCTTTAAAAAGCCTTTCCATGAATGTTTGGTGATCCCTCATGCTCCTCTCTCGCTTTTCCCCTCACTCTCTGAATAGCTGAAGGGATTGGGTATGAGTGCTAATTGAAGTACAGGAGATCAGCAAATAAGCTGCAATAAGTCTGGTGCTTGTAGTTCTGTCGTGAACACAGGAGAGTAGTTCCACATTAGCAAAGAGATGTTTTCAAGATTAGAGGCTTTAGTGTGAGCAGCACGCCAAATGAGCTTTGTAGTACAAAACTCAGTGTCTATCAAACATAGCAAACATCCCTGGCTAATGCTAATCTCAAAACTATAACAAGCTTTATAGCTATTATAGGAGGCATTATCAGTCATATGATACCTATAGGAGCTGTAAACTCTCCTGGAACATATTATAGGAGATATAATCAATCTTGAATTATCAGGTACTATGTTTCAGGGTATAATGGGTAAGATCGGTTTATTGGTTTTGTAGTAAGATTAGATGGTCTAGGTTCTGATATGATAAGTCTTCCCTGATTATAGGCCAGCTTTCCTTTTTTTGAGGGCATGTTTTTTTTTTTCTTCCTGTACCTCGGGGTAATTTCATTTTGTGTTCCTTTCTGTTCTTGTATCCACCCACATGCCATCAAAGCCCTTTCTTTTTTACCTGCCTCTCAAATTTCATTAATTCTCTCACCCTTTATTTCCACAAAACCACTAATATAATTAGAGGCAAGGCTTTCATCATAACCTTCACCATGAGACGGTCTTTGGAAAGGGAAAACTGTTGCCAGGCTAATGAACTTTATTAGCACTCCGAATGAATTTTTCATGACACAGAGGTCAAGCAGAGAATTGTGGAAGGTTTGATTATTAGAGGGACAGTATAAGTGCAGCTATATTTAGCACATCTGACCTCTTCTATTAAAGCTAGAAACATCAGTCCATCCCTTTCCATTGTCAAGCTTATTACCATCCCTTACTGGCATTCCGCCACTGAATTAAAATTGGGAGATTGGAAAAGCAAAGAGACATTTAATTAACTGGGCTATAAAATGGCAAAAATTAATCAGAACCTGAGGTGCAGGGATTAAATTAGCTAATCAGAGAATAGCTCCTGACCCCAGTATTGAGACAAAAACACAACTTTCTTTTAATGAATAAAGAAAACAACGTAATTACAACCTAGTGCTTTAATAGTTGTTAATATTCTGCAGAACCTCAAATCTTCAAGTTCGTGTTTTTTTTGGGGTTTTTTTTTGTATCAAAGAATTGTTAGATTGGCAGCAGAATGTAAACAAAAGAAAAATCATTAACTCTACAGGCAGCCCTTTGACATCTATTCACCATTCCATTTTTTCCATCTTTTAGATATCAGTTTTAATTTTAGCCACGTAAGTCTGACTCATTCAGTCTGTTAATTAACTTCAGAAAGGAAAGCAAAGAAATATGTATGCTCACAAATCTGAAATACAGCACTAAAAGAAGATAAAATGTCAGCTGAGTCTTGACCTTTATCATCTTGAGAATAAGCATAGAATAAAACTGGAAGTCAATGCGCTTTACGTTCTTAATTATATTGTAACAAACCAGCTTCTCTTGACAGGTGTAAAGTGGATTAGGATTTCTCCTTTTTCTTGCTCATCATTCCACTTTACCCCCTGCTTCTTTCATTGAAAAAAAAAGTTATTCTCCTGACAAGCTTCTAGGCTGTTATATGAGAAATGATTAGTTTGTAATTGGGAGCTATTCTCGGCCAAGCAAAGGCTAAGCATTGAGACCCGTTCCATTTCTGTGTCCATGCGATGTTAATAGCTTCAGACAGGCCATGGGCCATGAGAGAAGCAGCACCAACTGTGTCATGAAGCATATTTTATCAGCACGTCTATTCACTGACAGCATGCAGCTCACTGCAGGGGCTCAGAGTGCCGTGAGGCTCAGCATCGGCTTTACTGTCTCCATCTGACTCACATCGCTCAGCTACTGGAAGTGGCAAACACGATTTAGGCTAAGCAGGAGCGGCTCTAGGCCAGACTAAGTATAGTCTAAGAATAAATTATGTAGTCAGTGGAGATTCTAGGTTCTTTCTTCTGCTTTAGTTCAGGATTAAATTTAACGGTTATGTTTGGGGTTTTAGATTCTGTTTATTTCTGACATCTAAAAATGTTTTCATTTGGGTAAGATATGGACACATTCGACCGTGCAGGTAATGTGGTTGGATGGTATTGGAGATTTTTTAAGAAAAAAAAAATCTCCTGGAGGTGTGTGAGCATGTTTGCCTCACACCTCCAGGATTGGGGGTTCGATTCCTGCCTCCGCCTTTTGTGTGTGGAGTTTGTATGTTCTCCCCGTGCCTCAGGGGTTTCCTCCGGGTACTCCGGTTTCCTCCCCCGGTCCAAAGACATGCATGGTAGGTTGATTGGCATCTCTGGAAAATTGTCCGTAGTTTGTGAGTGTGTGAGTGAATGAGAGTGTGTGTGCCCCCTGCGATGGGTTGGCACTCCGTCCAGGGTGTATCCTGCCTTGATGCCCTATGATGCCTGAGGCACAGGCTCCCCGTGACCTGAGCATAGTTTGGATAAGCGGTAGAAAATGAATGAATGAATGATAACAATAACCCCAAGTCTAACGCCAACCTTAGTAGCAGTTTTATACCAGGGCACAATTTTTACGCCAGGGTCAAAAATAGATCTGGACTTCAAAACATAGGGTGTGGAAATACACCGTAGATATGATACCAGCCACCACACTCGATCACACCTAGCAATTTGGAGTCATTGACAAATTCCATGTTTTTGGATGGTAGGCGGAAGCCAGAGACCCTGAAGATGACCAACTCAGACACCAGGAGAAGTAACCTGCAGACAGTAACCCAAGCTCAGGTTTGAACTAAAGAACCAGGCACTGTGAGGCAGTAATGTTATCCATTGTGCCAAATGTGTCATCCATTGTGTTATTCCACTTCTGCAACTATTTAGAAATGAGTTGAGTGAATACCCAAGCACAGTGGGTAAGAGTCACAGCTCCAGGGTGCCAGGTTCAATCCTGAGCTCAGGTTGCTGTGTGGAATTCTTCTCATCTTTGATTGGGTTTCCTCCCACCTTCACATACCAGTAGTTGGATTGGTAACTCTAAATAACACCCCTAGGTGTGTTGACCTTTATCCTGACTAGGACCAAGGTAAGTTCTTACTAAAGATGAATAAATGATTGGATTTGCCTTGAATGTGTGCAAGTGAGACCATGTTATATAATTGTGCACAATCTGAGAGAATGTTAGTTTTTTCTTTGCTGTACAATTTTTAGTTGAACTATTTCACACTTTTCAGAGAAGGGAGGCAAAAGTGCTTTATTTTATCCTTTGACACTTCCATCCACACCCCAATTCCCTCTGAGTGGGCTGGCAAACACCAGCTTTCATTCTGATCTTTATTATTTCTTTCTTTTAATAAAAAAGCAGCTATGAAATAGCAAGGCAGTAATTGCTACTATTAGCAAGCTCACTGTCAATAGTCTGAACATGCTAATTATTAGCATGTAACTATTGCTCTGGTCCATTATTCCAGGACTTTTCTTCTAGAGTGTGAGATGAGGGAGGAGGTTTCTCGCTTTTTAGAAAGTGTGAGCTACAGATTGGCTCTTAAAGCAACTCCCACACAAGTCGAGGCTTTTGGCAGGAATTGACGACAAGAGTTAAGATGTATAGCACAGGCCAGTGAGCTTTTAATAGGAAGAGTTTTTTTAGGAATAGAAAAGTAAAGGGAATCTTTCCAGTGCAGTGGGTATTGCGGTGCATGCAGGTCTGTCTGGGGGATATTGTCTTTCAGCAGTTTGCCCAGATCTTTATGGCACTGCCAATTTGTTCCGCTAGGCGAATCTTTTTTGCCTATTCTGCACCCAGTGTCTTGTTCTTTCTGTTTATGTTGCTAACCTTCCTTTCGTTTGAAGCCACTTCTTTCCAGTAGAACAAGTAGATTCTGTAGAGTCCTTCCAGATGCTACTAAACAAAGCACCGAGTGCGGCCGAGCTTGGTGTACCAGCAGAGTAAATCGAGATTGATTTCCTTTGTGGTGCATGACAAGCCATGCTCCGTACAACAACTTCTCAGAAAAAATGGCCTCCAAACACACTGTCTTGTCTTATTTTTTTTACAAATCAATCTGCCCCTGTTATGGAAAGACCACAAACAGGGAGTGCAGTGGGGGTTTCTGTTGTTTGCAGAGCATCTAGTAGGTGAAATGTTCTGCTCCATGCCCAGGAATCGAGACTGTCTTTGACTGATGGTGTTTGTGTGTTCTTTGACCCTTTGCAAGCTCAGTTGACAGCCTAGCTTTGCTATGCCTTTTCTTTCATTTACCTTGCCCCACTGCTCATGTTTCTTTTGCTTTGTTCTTTGTAGACACTTCTTCGTGATGGCAGGAAGGAGAGTACAGTCAGCACTCTATACATTTCACCGTCCAACATCGAGTCAGGACAGACGATCATCTGCCGTGCGTCAAACAAAGCTGTCCCTAATGGAAAAGAGAGCAGCGTCACTATTGACATCCAGCGTGAGTACACGCTTTCATTCTCTCTCTTTCTCTCTCTTTCTTTCTCTTTCTTTCTTCAGATATCTGTCCCAGTTCTTTCTGCTTCGGCTTGAGAGCCCAGCCAATAGAGATTATGTTACTCTAATTGGACACATAGCACACAGAGGCAGGGTGCATCCATATACACAGGAGGCACCTGCTACAACCTGATACAGAAAACCTCTCTCTTTTTTCCCCCCTCTTTATTTTTTCCTGACTTTCTGTTCTCATCTATTTCTGTACCAAGAAATCTCACATTCTTCTAATTTATACCTCTTTCAATTCCTAACACACACACAGGCAAGGTAACTCGAACAGGAACGTCCTGTGTTTGCTGCAATGCTAATGAACTGTACATGGATTTAAACTGGTTGTCAGCATTCACATTGCATCCCTGCATCATTAAGATTTATTATCTGAAACTATCAGTCGATGACTTTTGCATCATCAGTAGGCAAACCTTGTTTTTTTTTTTTTTTCAATATAATGAATGGAACATTTTGACTTTGTTTAAATTTCACTACGATCTTTTATTCTCGTTTTATCTCTGTCAACCCCTCCTCCTTCCAGATTTCCACTTGTGCCAGGCAGAAGGCACCCAGCATGCACAAACCTAGTGCAATTGTCAGAGATTTTTTTTTTATCAAGCACTATTTCTCAGAATTATCAGAGCATACAAAAGCATCACCATATTTCATCAATCCCACCCTTCTTCAGCACTATTAGCTATGACTAATAAAGCAGAAAATGCTATTTAGAGATCCATTACTGTTGACAGCTCCATTCTTTTTTTTTGTATTTTTTTTTTTTTTTTTTGCTCAATCCATAAGATGGACTCCAAAAGAACATGTAGCAGTCGTCGTTTTTTTTTTTTAGCAAAATTCTTTTGTTGTGCACTTTGACGAGCAGCATTTGATAAGTTCATGAATGATCATCTGAATCTGTCAGAAAAAAAAATAGAATAGAAATTTTTTGTTTTAATTTCTTATCAAATCAGAGTCGATATTGATAATAGCCGTCTTTGTCATTCAAACAACAATCAATGACAGACAAATACACCAGCTACAAACTGTTCTAATCCCAGTTCTAAACAAATCATCTCCATCCATCATCATGCTTTATGGATATGTTGAGACACCACAGCACTTCACTGCTGTCCACCTCCCACTTCCCACTTCCCGTCCCTCTTTTAATTAAGCCACGTGAGAAATCAAACTTAGTGTAATTGAACTTTGATTCATCCGCAGCAGGCCTTCAGTTTGCTAAGACTTGTCGCTTTCTAATTTCAGTCGATTTCTGTCTGCTCTCAAAGCAGGAGAGGAGAATGAGAGCCAGAGAGACAGTGGAGGGATGAAGTGTATTCAGATATACAGCACAGACCAAAGCTTGTTGAAAGATTTTCAAAGCAGTTAGAACGAGTGTCCCTAGGAGAGAGGAAGGTGAGCGTGAAAGGGCACATATGCAAAGAGGATAATGAGGCTTTCAGCATTACATGCAGTCATTTACCCACTCAGATTTATACATGACCAAATAACTGGTGGTTTAAGTGGGCTTGCAATTCAAAGCAACAAGGAATGTGAATGAATGTGATACGTTGCTGACTTTGATGCTGTTATGCACAAACAGGTGTTTGATGAATATGAATGGAGAATGGTTTGTAGGAAAGCAAGCACCACTAAAGAAACACCATTCAAGCCACAAGGGGGCGTTGGGGGTTTGGCCATTTGGTACATATAATGAAGGGAATGCATTCTGAAAATAGATATGGAGAGAGAGGGCAGGAAACGTATTCATACCTATATACACACAATGGCAGATTATTTCCAAGTAAAATGAAGCAAGCAAGAAATTCCGTATGTACATTGCATATGTAAGAAAAAGATACAGTATGAAAGCAAGATGAAGGACATGATTTCTCACACACTGTGGATTGATAAATTCATCTCTGATGTTCGGTCTACTGTGTTTGAAGTGGGAGCGCATTTATTATTCATTTATTATTTAAGACCTAAATAAGATGCTACTGAATCATCATAACAACTCAACTGGGAAATTCTAAAAGTTTATAGTGTAGGCATGTTCTAGTGCTTGCTCAGTTTGTCATATTCCCTGTTTAGGTCAAGAAGCACATTTGTAATGATGTAGATCATTGGGCACAGCTGCTGTTTTAGCCCCTGAAATTACCTCAGATATTAGACATTGGCAAGATTGATGGATAATGCCAAGTAAATGTTGGTTATTCTTTTCAGGAGAAAGAGCAAAGTTTAAGCAAGGCCTCATGAATGTAGACGGATAAAGAGCAGGAAACAGAATGTAGAAAAATACCTTGTCTTAGTTTGCTAGGAATAATCAGGCATGTTGTTGGCATAAGCGGGGTGCATTATTTCAAAGGTGGTGATAATGATTTCCTGTCGCTAATTTACATTTAGTATTAAAAAAAAAAAAAAACAGAAACAGTCTAACAGTTTATTTATGTAGAGTGAAATAACTAGAGAGGGTGACATTTGTTTGACCCAAAAAAAAAAAAAAAACGTCTCTCGTCCTTGCTAATGACCGGTTCTTGATTTTCCTTAATTGAACTCTTTGGTCAGTGTGAACTAATTGGCAGCAAATGTAATTAAAAGCATTTTTGGATTTTACTCCGGCTGGGATAATTCACCTTCAGTTCTCTCGGAGACAAATGTCTTCCTGTCTGGTAGAGCACAGTACAAACATTACTCACCCACCGACTCGCTTTACAGCTTGGCTTGTCAAATCCAATGCATTTTATGGCCTTATTTACTCTCATTACTATTGAATCCTTGATAATTAGATGCATCCCTGCATGTCTACTTACCATAAGCCCTCATCACAAATTCTGACCCAGGGTTAATCAAATAAACATCTAAATATGAAATTTACTATGGAGAGCAAATGATGCATTGGATTGTAAAAGGTTACGTCCCTCCCTGCTGTAGAATTCTGGATTGAGTGTTTATTTTATGTATGAGTAAATAAGTAACTCCTATCTAATTGCATTGTTAATAATTGAAGCACTAGAAAAAGATGCACTAGAAAAAAATGTTAACATGATGAAATTTAGCAATTATTTAGTTATGTGATAATGTTACAGCACCCCAAGTGTCATAGATTGAACATATACAGTAAAAGCAGCACACCTTGTAACTAAGTTCATAATTGTCCCTATGACTAAATAGGCCTCTCAAGATGTATCCATGGCAGCATGTGATTGACTAGTGTCCCATCCTGGGTGTATTCTCACCAAGCACCAAGGGATGGGCTCTGAATCCACCAAGACTGTCACCAGGATTAAGCAGTTGAAGATAAATTAATGTGGAAATTCACAAGATCCTGAATATATCTTTACCCAGCGTTAAAAAGAAAAACTCATGTACATTTGTTTTGCATGTGGAGTTGTATTGATATATCATAGTAATGGTCTTCTAGAATAAAGAACCTCCATACTGGAGCTCTTCTTTTATTTGACAGAGATTTATATTTGGTCAAAGAAGGGTTAAGCTTCGTATTTTGCAGCCTGCACTAGCATCCTCCCTTCTTTAAAACCTTCTTTTACCCCTGTGCAGCCCTCCTGGGGAACAGTTGGGCACTGTGACCCGGTATGAAGGAAGATTGAGCTTTAAGAGAAAGGATGAAGCCATTCAAGCTGCCTCATCCTCCCTGCAAGAAGTTGGCCGATTGTTCCAATATGCCATCTGCTCTCTGCTTTGAACTTCCGATCAAAAAGCTGTCAGCGCACCACTGTCGTCATCTTCTCATTTTTAATTTATTTATTTTTTCCCTCTCTTGCTGCTATTCAGCTCCCCTGTTGTTGTCGAATCTGTCATGATGGTGGCTGTGTTTCAGACCCCTCTGTGCACTTTCCAGATGAAGGCGAGAAATTAGCACCGCTGCATATTGATGGCCTGCCGCTCACATGAGGCTTAAACCAAAGAGCAATCTCATGCATTTATACATCAAAGTGACAAACCGATCTTATTAAGCCACTGTCCATCAACGGAGACTCAGTTGAAGGACCCCTATATACAGTACGACAGCCTAAAGAGGCTCTCGCATGGTGTCTACATGGACCTTGTATCCCGGTTACCCTTCTCTGGATCTCTCAGTTCCATATGTTTGAGGAGATCAAGAGGTCACTTGTCATAGTGTTTAAGAGCACGAGCCAGCATTTTGTCAAAATTGATGTCTTCTAGAAAGCATTAAGATGTTCACCCTGTCTCATGAGAAGACAGTAACAAAGACAGACACCGATGAAGCTCTTTTTTTTTACCTGATCTCAGAGTTACAAAGTTGCAAATAAAATAGAAAAAGCTCTGTTCAGTGAATGATGGTTTGTCGGGAACTCCTACAGTATATTGCTTTAGTGATCATTTCCTTTTTGACTTAGACATCAAAAGTTATTGAAGGTTAGACTGTCCTGGTGCAGGTGAAGCCCGAGCACAAATTTGGCTGCTTCTCTGGTTGACTTGCAGCTATATCTGCTTAATTTGGCCAATTAGGCAATACTAACGTTACACAGGTAGCCGTCTGGTGACCATGCGGCTCGCTGTGTGATCAGCTTGGCTGCCTGGTGGAGCAGGATGTCTCATGGGTTTAGAAATTTGCATTCCATCTTGCACTGGCAGGGAAGGACCTGGCACAGGTGTGTGTGTGTGTGTGTGTGTGTGTGTGTGTGCTGAGCCATAGGCCCTGCACAGACAGTGGCAGAAGAGGTTCAGGATGCCACCTGGAACACATTTCAACTGGGACTATAGCAGCTGAGCTCCCCCTGTCCAGCTGTGTACCTTCAGGGTACATAAACTACAAGAACACACACATACACAAAAATGCTCATCCGGGACTCAGCAGTTTGGTCCTAGTTTGATTCTATTTGTCATGCCAGTCTCTGTGCCTGTTCCTTCTCCACAACTGCTCGAGACCATGCCCAATAGAGATTATATTGTTGTAATTGGACTCAAAGCACATGGAGACAGGAATACATCCAAATACACACAATGCATTGGCATGCACCTGATCCAGGTTACTTTTTGTTTTTTTTTTCCTTTTCTTTGCCTTTGTTTTTTTTTTTGTAATCCTCCAACACCTCATCACTGTTTTCCTTTTCCTCCAAGATGGTCATGTGGCACTGAAATTTTGAAGTGATACCCCTTGACACATGCACTCTGTTCACAAGTGTCTATAACGGCATAACAATCCTGTCCTTATTTGGATTTGAATTCTTCTTTTTTTTGGATTCTTTCTCTTTTCTGGTTCAGTGGTCTCTAAGAGACTCCCACTCACACAGAATGTTGCATTTTGGCGCTTGACTCTTGAACAGATATGAAGAACATGGGAAAAGAAATGAGGTGGAAATTGCTTTTTGAACTGGATATCTCTTGGCTGAATACGAGTGAACTGCGCTTAGGCTCCGGTTCCAATTTCTCACCATTTTCACCACTGGTAGTAAGGAACAAAATCATTAAAAGGATGTCGTACATGGATACCAGGACTAGAGAAAACATAAAAGAAGAGCCTATTTATGACTTTTTACACTCTGAGTAAAACAATTTCAAGTTTTATCTAATCATAAAGGTTTCATGTGTAATGACAAAGGCTGTATTCACAAAATCCCAATAGTTAGCATCCTTTTAACAAATGTAGTTTGTCTTTATATTATACATAAAAATGATGATTTATAATCCTACCATGCGGATTTACCTAGAAGAGAATGGGTTCTCTTTTAAGTTTGTTTCTTTTGGGTTTTTTTTTTTTGTAAAGATGCATTATCTATAATGTCTATTATTATTATTATTATTTGCAAAGTTGTTTATTTAAAGTTCTATATAAATCAACTTCTACTTCTTCTTTTTCTTCTTTCGGCTTTTACCGTTAGGGGTCGCTACATCGAATCATCTGTTTACACCTAACTCTATCCTCAGTGTCCTCTACTCTCGCACCAATTAAGTTCATATCCTCATTTAACACATCCATTTACCTCCTCTTTGTCCTTCTTCTTGACCTCTTACCTGGCAGCTCCATCTCCAACATCCTTCTACCAATATAACCATCTCCCTCCTCTGTACATGTCCAAACCATCTCGATCTAGTCTCTCTGACCTTGTCCCCAAAACAGCCAACCTGAGCCGTCCCTCTGATTTGCTCGTTCCTAACCCTGACTCCAGTTATTTGGATTGTCCCAATTACAAAGGTTTCGTATCGGATCAATACAGGTTTTCAAAATAAAAAGCTCTCCCAAGAATCGTTTTAAAACTTTACTTAATATAAAATGTTTGTAATATCTAGAGGATAAATCAGACAATTTCCAAGTAAGTACCTACATAACTGTGACTTTAAAATGATACAGTATATACAAATAATACACTTACGGTACTTATTGCGTATACTTATTATCTTTTAAGTGTTGTTTTTGGATTTGGTCTTTTTGGATCCATTTTAAACACCAGAATAGCTCAGTAGAGATTGTTTGAAGAAATGAAAGAAAATGAGAAACGGTGCATGAGAACTAAAGTCAACATTTACTTAACGAGCGTAACTGATGAGCTTGTTATTTTTAAGCCGAGTTCTATATCAGAATGATTGTAGTGTTGTTTCTTCCTTTAATACTCGACACATAAGCAGGAAATCAGACTACTGTATAATTAATCCCAATATGTGTAGCTACACATTAAATATTCATTATGTGCTTACTGTCCTGTTAACATTTTTAAAGCCTGAATTTAATTTCACGAGCTACTGTAGTCTAGAGAATAAACAACTACAGTATATGAGATACATTTGTATTCCAGTGTCATTTTAGTAATAGTCACAGTGACGTTTCATATAAACAACCAGCTTTACTAAGTGAGCGCCGTATTACAGCTTATGTAACCACCGTTTTGTGCTGTTGAGGGTTGCCAGAACAGTATAAACTCCTGTGCTGAGATGTGTTCAGGACAGCAGACAAACCCTTCATATTCTATTCAATTCAATTCAATTCAAGTTTATTTGTATAGCGCTTTTTACAATAGACATTGTCTCAAAGCAGCTTTACAGAACATAAACATAGGACAGAAGATAAACATAAGGAGTAATATAAAGAATTAATATAATGAAAATTCAAAATATATATAGTTCACAGCGTGTATGTATTTATATGTATTTATCCCCAATGAGCAAGTCTGAGGTGACTCAGGCACCAGTGGCAAGGAAAAACTCCCTTAGATTGGTAAAGGAAGAAACCTTGAGAGGAACCAGACTCAAAGGGGAACCCATCCTCATATGGGTGACACTGCAGGGTGTGATTACAATATTCTACCATGACATATTAGCAATTTTTGTTTTGCACAGCCTGATAGTTACGGACTATACATGCTTTCTGTTTGGCTCATTGGATTGTCTGAGTTGCTGTTATCTGTCGCCCCAAGTACATTTGGAAACAATGTGAGACAGAAAATTGCATGTTTATTCATTACAATTTCATTACATCCATCTCAATCATTTAGGAACTGTGAAGTATTAAGGCTGATTGTCATGAACCGGATCCTAGTCATCATAATCATGTTAACAAGACTCTAGACAAGAATAGCAAATTTAACACTACGGGTCCCGCTAACGTTTAATGGCTGCTGGCGTATAAATTAGCACTTGATACAGCGGATCCTATTTTGGATGATGCACAATGAACTGAAGTATCTTAATATTTTATATCTCGAGTAGCAGAACGTGAGATGCTTTGTGACTAAACTTGTGACAAGAAGAAGGATTCTTTACTTTATTCATATTTGTGTGCTAATGTAGGAAAATGAATGCACAAATAGATCTATCAGTGAAGAATTATGTTAGAAATGTTCTAAAAGTTAAGGCATTTTTAACATTATTTTTTATTTCATTTGCACTAGTTTCTGTCTGTAGAAAGTATGTTCACAGTAAAACGCAGACAGATACTGCTCATGCTGTCATTCTTAATTTTATCGTAATAATCAAAGTAGCATTTAAAATTCAGTCGATGAGAATTTTATTTATTTATTTTTTTTCAGATTTTCTGATTTCTAAGTACTGCTTCCTGTGATGTCCTTCATATGTTCATTTTGATTTATTGTAGTTATAACAATCAGTCAGAAAGTGGAACTGACTTTAATACTTGTTTTAACGTGCTTAAGGCCATAATTCAGACAATTTATTCATGCCCCTGTTTTGAGGAAATCAACACCTTATTTGTACATTTTTCACAGAAACTTCTGAATACTGCTTCTAAAGTCTGAAGTCTTTTAAACTTCTGAAGTCTTCAGTTACATCGAAACTAATCACAAAGTCAGTCTATTAGTACTATTAGTCTTTAAAAACGATAAATACGCAGTTAATTATAGTCATCATTACTATCTAATCCTTTGTATCCTGCGAATAAAACTTCTCCATGTCAAATGATTAAAGGTGATGAAGGTTTCTGCTTAATACTGAAAATCATTTTAAGACTAAATTTTACAAAACTTAAAAAAGTAAATATGCTGTAAATGTTTGTAGAATCTTAACAAAAGAAGATATCTATTCCTTTGTGCCTGAATATGTTGATGTTTTCCTTGTAGACTTACCACTGGTAAACCTCTCTGTTGAACCCCAGCCAGTGTTGGAAGGAAATCTGGTGAAGTTCCACTGCTCTGCTAAAGCCAATCCACCAGTCACTCAGTACAGGTAAAACACTTCGCACAAATATACTGTACATACACACAAACTACATTTAATCATAAACTCCTAACTGTAAATCTTACCACCGAATTGGAAATAAGGCTCAGTTTTTTTTGGATATGTCACCATACAGATATCAGTGAGGTAAGTTTCTAGATTTACTGAAGCATATCTTGTACAAACATGTGACTTGAAATTTGTCTTGGCAAGTTTTGGAGCAGATGGACATACTGACATTTCTCTCTAAACAGATGGAACTAAGGGCAAGCTTTTTTTTATTTTTTTCATTTTTTTTATACCCACCATACATGAGATGGTATTTCAGTATATGCTTTCAGGCAAAGGATTTAAAACTAACATAAGTAAAGTATGAATAGATGAAAATCCCAAGTGCCGGGAACCACTTAGCATCAAATCTTTAGAACTGTTAGAAAATGGAAAGGATATTTCAAGTGCAAACAGGTGGCCAGACTGAGAAGCAAATGGAGTTTTTTTTTTTTTTTTTTTTTTATATATAAAACACCTCAAATCTCAGAGCTACTCAGTTGGCATATTGACTCAGACCAGAAAAAAAGATGTGCATCTGTAGATTTCAGAGGGCATTTTTCATTCGTTCTCACCCCTAAGTGTAGCCAACGGGACCGATTGATGCCACGTTGGTGTCCTTATTCTGGGTGAAGAAAGAAAAAGAGAGAATTTAACAACCTAACGAAAGCACTTTTTTATCTCACACTTCATTGATTCAATAAGAGAAGAATAAAAAAATCAATGACATGTAAAGTAGAAATATTCAAGCATTTTAAAAAAGTAATACCATTATTCAGATATTAATCTGTTTTTATTGCACTAATCCGTTACAGAGTGTCCCTCGACACCAGTTCAGTTAATACTTTATTATCTCCAATTAATTACAAGTTTAAACAGTGAAGATTTCTAGTGTTCTTTAAAATGTCTGCAAACTTTGTCTAAAATAAATAAAGAAAGCATTGATTCAAAGTGAGAGAGAAAAAGTGCTTAGGGGATGTGGACACTGAGACACAGAGGACCCAAAAGGAGCACTATGACCATGATTACAGGGACACTATGAATCTCAAAGAGGTATGAACTACGTCAGCCAGAGCAAAAACAGACCAAGTGATGTTTTCTGCAACTTCAGCATTTCTTTAAGAAATGGCCTGTTCATAACCTTAAGAAATTCCCCAGACATTTTACTGATTCCTCCTCAGTCTCTATTTCTGTCGAACTCTCCGCTATTCTGCTCTCAATTAAGGCAGTTTCATTGGCATGACTTTATAAATGACTTTGCCACGGTACATTAGTTGCGATATTAATACTTGATTACTGAACATTTTCAGCAAGTCAAGAATATCCTCCCATATTGAATTCTTAACACAACCGCCCCGTGTCAAGTGTCGCCCTATATTTATCTGGTCTGGTTTCACTTTTGTAATTTTAACAACACTGTTGATTGTCACTTGCCTTGATGAATTCCAGAGTAGGAAAGCAGTGAGGTATGAAACCAGCACTTGAATTAATAATAGGTTCATTGGGGAACCATGCACCAAGTTGTTTGAAACTCCATGGAGTTCTGTGTGTTTGAAGGGTTCTGGGATTCATTGTTACTGTATGTGCAAGATGGTAAACAGAGAAACTGTTGGCTTGGCGTAGGAGAAGTGAACATGTTCAAGCCTGAGGAAGACAGAAAAGATATCTGTTGGATCTTATGAGAAGATCCGTCTTGCGAGAACCCGTGATGCCGTTCCATATTTCCTCAAAATGAGGAAACAAAATTCCCTGAATCTCTTGTGCCTGCAATAATTATGCTGTAGTTGTTGTTTGTGTGTTTGCACTGCTTTGCCATGTTTTTTGTTCTGTTATGCATCCCCATACTAATGTCTCGGAGGTGCACAAGATGATACTTCCCTTCCAAGTTCAATATGCCTGCAGAGGGTTTTATGTGCACACACAGAAGATAGAAGATGCTGCTTGTTTTTTGGTGACCGCAGATCCCCCGTGACTCTATGCCTATGCTACTGGAATATGCATACACACTGAGCAAATTGCTTAGAACAGGATCTAAGAGCCAGGGGTGTGAGCGTTAAAGAATTCTGGCAACGTGTCTATGCTCTGATGTTGGAATAAAATGACCCCCCCCCCCCCCCACACACACACACACACACACATACACCTCTACCCCCCACCCCCCTTCATTAACCGTGCGAGGCCAGAAATGACACATCCTGAATATGTTGGTACAAGGACAGTGAGATTTTAATACATGAAGAGAACAAGGTTAGAAGTAAGAGAGGAAAATTTAGCACATCGCCATCATGTGCATGTTCCAATCAGCAGGATATTGAAATGTCAGTCACACAGCTGTAAAGATGGGAAAACATATCAACTCAATCAAGAAACCTACCTTTGTTGTTATAGCACTCTGACGGATATTGTGTGCCTGTCAATCAAAATGATGCCTCTCTATAGACAAATCTCTCATCTCCAGACTCAATGATATTGAAATGTCTCTGCACCTGAGCAAATCCTAGAGTGAAGCGAATAACGTGTCAGGTGTGATCTCCAGCTGCAACTCAAACACACCCAAGTACTCCTTGTTTAAAATGCTTGATAATCAGGATGATTTGGGGTTGTTCTGGTTGAAGACCAGAAGAATAGAATGGTTTTATATCACTACACTGATACAAGGATTCTGTTTCAGTGTTAATAAACATCCATCCTTGGTATTAGACTAAAAGTAACATGAAGCAGGAGAGAGAATTCCTGGCTCATAGCTTCAGTATCCTTGATTCGATCCTGAGTTTAGGAGTTTATGCAGGTTCTCCAGTTTCTTCCTAGCAAAGAAAAAACATCCAGCTATGTGAAATGATTATGGGAAATTTCCCATGGGTGGAGATTAAGACTAGTATCCACATCCGGGATGTATTCCACCCTTGCTCCTGGTGTTTCCAGGAATCAGTAGAGAATCAGTGTAGTCCGTGATAAAGCAGTTACTAAAAGTGAGTGAAAATGTCTCAGAAAAAATTTTGGTCCAGATTTTTTTCATCCAGAAATAATGGCTTATTAAGCCGCGTTCACACTGCAAGTCTTAATGCTCAATTCGGATATTTTGCTCAGATCTGATTTTTTTTGTTTGGCTGTTCACATTACCTTTTAAAATGTGGCCTATATCAGATACCAGTGTGAACTGTTTGCTGTTTCGAACTGACCCGCATGTGCAAACGAACAATAACAATGACGTCACACGCAGCACGCCGTTGCGCTAAAGTTGGCGAGGTTATGGAGGAAGTATTTTTCTTTTCTTGTATCAGTTGAACTTCTATTCTTCTGTCATGTCCATAGTTCTCTCATGATCAGGGTAAAAAAAAACAACGTGGTGTATCAAATGAACATACAGTAGTTGATGTTCGCATATAGAGTACAGAGCGGTGTAAAAATGTAAAATAAATAATTATATAATTGTATAAACTTGGCAGAGTGGTGGCTAGTTACTAGTTACATCTTTTCACATTGTATGAAAAACATTCTTCAGATACTTTTTGCCATCATCATGTGCTCCTTTTGTGTCCTGTGTTCTTGTAGATATAGGTCTTGGAGATTAAACTAAAGATTAAACGGGATGCCGTACGCAACCACGGCAAACACTCGGCAAATCTGGCAGTGCAGCAGAAAAACTCCTGCACTATGAATAAGGATTCATAACACTAGACATGGAAGCAACTTGAAAGATTTCTTCTCTGATGCTTCAAATTCAATTTTTATTTGTCACATACGCATACAGAGTACGACATGCAGTGAAATGCTTTAAGTTTTCGCATATCCCAGGTTATTATGAGCCCTGGGGTCTGAGCACAGGGTCAGCCATAGTACGGCACCCTTGGAGCAGGTGAGGTTAAAGGTGGGGTCTCTGTTGTTTGAAAGCCAATGTTGACATTTGAAATCACCAAAACAAACACGCCCCTAACCCAAATGGGTCCCACCCTTGTTTTGGTAGCTCTGCCCCACACATACACCAGATAAGTATAACCCAAGTATAACCCAGACAAGTATTATGGCGGAACCTGCTCGGGCAGCTGACCGAGGGTATATTTTTATCAATAAATGAACTCAATGAGTAATACAAATGTGTTTTTGTAGTACTGTGTGTTGTACCGTAAAAGGTTTAGCTTCTTTCTTTGTTTTTATCCTCCATGTCAATGTTAAAACCGCTTTCTGTTAATATCACACATGCACACTAAACACTCTCCACCCATATTGACAAGACACGACCCTTTCTGCTCATTGGCTACACTGGCTTGTTTTTGTTTTGTTTTGGCGACCCAACGCAGTTTTCTGAAGCATTTCTCAAACAACGGAGACCACAACTTTAAGGGCTTTGCTCAAGGACCCAACGTTGATGTCTCAGCAGCTTGTGGGCTTTCAACCCCCGACCTTCTCATCAGTAACCCGAAGCCTTAACCACTGAACCACGACATTCTCATAAGTATTTAAAGACCCCACTGGAAAACAAAGGCTACTTAGAACCATGTGAACTTATAGTATAGTAAAGGGTGGTGGGTAGTTTGGTGGGCGGTTGGGGTAGAGCTTGTTGGTGTTCTCTCTGGTAGACAGATAGCAGGTTACTGCTGGTTTAATTACTCATAAAGAGAAAGTTTCATGCTGCAGCTCAGCCTCTTTTCCAGGAGCAATTATGTCTGTAGCTGAGACGACACAAGCTCCCATATGCCCTGGTTTGAATATTTTTGGAAACACAGGTGTTTCTAAGGCGGATTGAGCTGACAGAGTTCTCAGCCACCCTCAACACAAGCTATAGTGCTGGTCCAAGCAATTATATTTCAGCTCCATTGTGTTTTAAATTATTCTTATTAGGCTCAGAGTTGTGGAGTTAATGAATGCAGGAGATGCTAATTTGTGAAAAAAAATTCTTCAGTTTGAGGAACCTATTTATTTATTTATTTATTTATTTATTTATTTATTTATTTTCCAATTCTGTTCCATCTATTCTGTGCTACAAGGTAACCAGGACAGAAAGTACATATTTAATTAACGTCCATACAGAAATGCTCAATCTTTTCTACCTTTGCCTTGTACAAATGAATCTCACCTCGGTGCCAACAGCCCCAGTGACATTCTCAGAATCGTTACAGAAGCAGGATGGGAGACGAGGCATGATCCCACAGGATGCTGCCTTCCAACACAAATGAAGCGCTTCTCATGTAGTGATACATCGATTCATTAACGACTGCCTCCTTTGTGCTGAGGATGGTTGGTGCCATTTACTAACGTTAGGAGGGGTCTGTGAATTTGTCACTCTGAGATTTGTTTTCCCCTGCAGTGTAATGGGAGCGTGTGCTGTCAATGTTTTACCGAAGCACTGAAAAACATGCTGAGGCCAACAGGGATCAGTCACTTCAATGATTCCCGTATCACATATTGTCTCAGAGACTCCAACCACTGGCAAATAAAGGGGAAGAACTTGTCATTGTGTTTCAGTATGTATTACACAGCCAGACATTCTGCTTTGTTTAGATATTTTTCTGCAAAATGGAGGTATTTGGATCTAGATGGTGCTTCTCTTGCCACTGCCTTAGTGACATCGGTGTTGTGATATTCATAGCATGGTGTTTCACTCACAATCAGTGCATATTCAAATTCCGTTTTCTGAGAGGTTCAGTGATGAGATTTTTTTTTCTATTCCAGCTCAAAAGCAATGATTCACGTTAGTGCTACTTCCTGTTAATAATATAATATAATATAATATAATATAATATAATATAATATAATATAATATAATATAATACAATATAATATAATATAATATAATTCTCATGATGAATAATCCGGCTCTATCTCTACTAAACACTTTCTTTAGGTGGGCCAAAGGAGGTCATGTGATTAAAGAAGTCTCTGGAGACACCTATGAAGTCGTAGTGGACCACTCCTTCTTCACAGATGCTGTTTCCTGTGAGGTCACCAATCCTCTTGGGAGTACAAATATCAGCCGCAACGTGGACGTCTACTGTGAGTTTCCTGCCTCTTCTCATTTTCTGAAAAATACATTTTCATTTACAGAATTCCATTTGCAATTAAGCTGAAGCACATCTTAGCGGTTTGTTAAAAAAGTCATTAAACATAGTTATCACACCGGCTAACTGGAAATAATCAACTCGGCCCTCGTTTGCCACAGCCAAAGAAAATTAAATTGCATTTTGGACCTGCTATTTCAAACCCGCTGTTTGTTTTCTGCAGTTGGTCCTCGGATGGCTGCAGAACCACAGTCCCTGCAGGTGGACCTGGGATCAGATGCAGTGTTTAATTGTGCTTGGACTGGAAACCCATCACTCACGATTGTGTGGATGAAGAGAGGGTCTGGAGTGGTAAGTTCTTCAAGCTGATGGTGAAATCAGAAGCCAGTTTTGTTTAGAAATGAATAGCTTTAAATGTCCTCACTCCAAAAAGGGGGTTTTTACACCTGGTCACTTCATGCGTTTTCTGTGATCGATAGCTATCCGATCGTAAAAAGACCAGGTCTAAATGCCCTCCGAAACGTTTTCAAGACGGATATAAATCCGATCGCTCGAACCACTTCAGGAGGTGGTCTGGGACGCATTTCAGATGAAACTGGACAGGTGTAAATGAATGTGGTTGTTCAAGCCACATACATCAGCGCTATACTCCTCCCAAACGGAAGTATGTCACTCGCGAGCTACTCACGAGTCGTGCATCGTGCCAGAAACAAATAACATGGACGACACGCAGGCACTTATTGCTCTTTGGAGCGATGAAAGCGTCCAACAAAAGCTTTATAAAACATATAGAAACAAAAGTATATTTAAGTATATACACCAAAGCGTGTTCCATTTCAATTACTACGGAAATGAGGGAAAATATATAAAAAAGAATATTTGCATTTTGGGCGGGAGTAGAAAGCTATCAGATCAGAGAAAAAACATGAAGTGACCAGGTGTAAAAAGTCCCTAAAGAAAACGTGGTATATTTACTTTTTTTTCAATAATGCATTTCTATATTTATATATTATGCATATATTAACTTTTTAAATAAGTGTGTACCATGGTACGGTATACACATATATAACTGCATTATCATGTTTTAGTAATAATTCCTAAAATCATGCTGATTATTGCAAAGGATGTTTGCAGTGACACCTTCTGATGATCCTTTCTGGCAGTTCTCACCTCCTTAAATTACAACCACAGGCCCGAGGCACTGACAGTGACTGCATTTTAGTGTGGCACAACTGCGACACACTGATGAAAGTGAAAGCAATGCAGTGTAACATGTTGCCTTTTAGCACATAATATCATCAGGAAAATGGTTTAGCATGGAATTTTCTCATGAGAAGAACTTTCATTTATTACATTCGATAGTTTTATTTTTAAATACTTGTAATTCATTTTTAATTACAGCTGCTTATAAACACTTTTGTAACACCATACGTTTTTTCCTATTGTGCCCAACCCCACGTTATTGTTGTTCTTAACCATGCTTTAAAACACTGGGTAGAGAAACAATTTAGATTTGAAGTAATTTAGAAGTCGGGTTTAGCGCCACTTCCTAACCAGGGTTATAAAACCCGGGATTAGCATAGCTTGTAGCGTTAACACTGAATTGCATTGCCAAACTTCTACAGAGTGTAAAATAGCAGTGTTAGAATGTTTGTGGCTTGATGATTAAAAAAAAAGTTAAGAAACAAGGCATTATTTAAACCGGTCACAATGAGCGAACATGCTCATTGTTGCATGTCCGCTTTTTGTTCTTTGTTGTGTATTCTCAAACTAAGTTTTTTTTCAGCATAGCAGACTCATTTCTATTATTCCAGAATCCAGTCGTTGCTGTGTCCCTGTTTTGTCATCTCTCGGGGACGTCACTGAAGTTTTGGTGCCTGTCACCCCACCGTCCAACACATGGCGACAGTTCACTGCTTCCTCCCCAAATTAGATTTTAATAATTCAGAAGAAGAACATTTTTAAGCTAAGCTGCCCAGCAGTGCTATTTGATTTACTATGACCATGACCCTTGTCTTTTGCTAAAGTGATTGAATTTGATAACCTTTGGCTTCTTTAACCTAAGGTGCTGAGCAACGAGAACATCCTAACTTTAAAATCAGTGAGGCAAGAGGATGCTGGGAAATACGTTTGTCGTGCTGTGGTGCCTCGAGTCGGGGCCGGAGAGAAGGAGGTTGCGCTTACAGTGAACGGTAATTTATTTATTTTTTTATCCATGACATACACAAGATTAAGGATTAAAGCAATTTGATATTTTCGTAATAAGCAGTACTTTCACGCTTGGGCTACCAATTACAGAAAACCCACCTCTACTGACCTTGATTACTGCCCCATTCTCCAGCCGTAAATCAGCTAATGATCATGTGTTACTGCTGGATTAGTCACACTGTCGAGAGAGAGAGAGAGAGAGAGAGAGAGAGAGAGAGAGAGAGAGAAAACAATTCTCTCGGAGCTAAAGCACACATATGCATCTTAGATGTATCAGGTTTTAGTGGTTTATAGAAATATTAGACCAATAAGGCAGCTGACTGACCCCATATTTGATCCATTTTCACAGTGAACTCAATTTAATAGAAAATGTAAGAAATGTTTCCATTAAGAAAAAACAAAAAAGAAAATAACAAATACAATACTGCAACACTTGACACATTGTAGTATATCATATAAGATTAAAAATATTTACAGTTAAATTATTTACAGGTGATTGAGCAATCCTTGAGATGATTTTTATTATTCTATAATTCATGTTATTTTTTACTAGCTGTGCTAGTAGTGGACTTTCAGACCTTATTGTAAAATAATAATAATAAATATGAAATTATTATTATTATTATTATTATTATTATTATTATTATTATTATTATTATTATTGCTTCTAGTGTTGGGTTAATTTTTTTAACATTCATTCATTTCTTTTTCAACATTTAATAATATTTTAAGAATAAAAATATTCTTCTTCTTCTTCTTATTATTATTATTATTATTATTATTATGATTGTTTATACTTTCATGTGTTGTGTTTTGTTTAAAAATGATGCTATTATTATTTTATTTTATTTTATTTATTCTTCATTTATTAATTTGTTTTTATTATATTTTCCAAAAAAAATCAACTCAACACTAGCAACAACAACAATAATAAACAAACAAACACATAAATAAATAACCCCCCAACAGATGAAACAATAAAGCATTGCATTAAAGCAGATTAAATTCTGCAGGGCTGGTGGGAGGCGATGCTGCTCAGGCTGAGGCAGACTAATGAAGGTTGCAGGATGGTGGGTGAGCCAGCCTCTCGCCGATAAATGACTTCATTACGCCTGCTTGATATTCAAGCAGCAAACATTAACCATGGAGCCACTTTCACTAGAAGAGAGCTTTGTAGGCTCCAAACACTCTGCAGTGTCCTGCCATCACCCAAGGCTGCTGTGGCTCAAGCTGATTTTAACACAGAATTTCAGCCAGTCTGTTTGTTTGCACTATAAAGGGAGAGAATCCTCTGCTAATGTAGTTTGGTTGGAGTAAATTATTGATGTTGTCACCAGTAACAGTATTAGAATGAGTAAATAAGTGCAGGGTACAGAACTTCCTAGAACGGAGCAGATAGAGATGAAAATGCTACCTTTTTTTTTTCCATTCCAGCATCATGAGGCTTTACGTAAAGGCAGAGTATTCCTCTCCATTTACTTGTTACATATATACGCTCATTATAGAAATATACTTGTATATGTTATTGCTTTCTGTTGTGATGAATAAAGAGCAAAATAAGATTTCTGCATGGCTCAGAAAGATTAGAATTCTATACTTTATTCCTCTGTTTAACTGCTTTCATTACATGACAGTTTCATTTTAGCCACTCAGCCTGAATCTGGCTTTGACACGGTGCAAAAACTGCATCCGTTTGTACCTTGTCAATAATTCAAACCCACTCTTTTTCAGTAGGCCATTTTTTTTTCAGTAGGCCATTAGAGATGTTTTAGGCGGTGCTCATATGGAATAAAGTATATATCTGCCGCTTATGTTGCCGAATTCGCTCAGATTTTGATAGACGTGATGGTGGTGGGAAGCACACAGGTGTACTGTTACCTACAAAAATTTCTGCCCCATTCAGCAGATAAATACTGACTGGAAACTTTGCAATCAAATAATTTCTTACAGCAGCACATCTTAAGCTGTATTTTTTCACTTCTACCGCATCAATGTGTCAATGACTGCTATTGAAAAGCAGACTTCATTAAAGAGTGGCATGCAATATGGATTTTAGTTTACAAACTGTACGCAAACTGTATAACACATGGTAATGCTTTATTTCAAGAAAAACTCCATTCAGAACAGACTGAAGCTCATGTCCTTGGTTATGCTCAATTCATCTGTACTCATTACAAGACAAAAATTCTTTCACTAAAGTCAAGAAATTGGTCCTGCCTTTGATTTTACCCGCTCTCAAATAACAACCAATGATTTACCATTTGCAACACATTGAGATACTCACAGGCTAAGCACAGACTTTGACCTTGGTGTTTCTGATTTTCTGGCTTTGTGCAGATGCTTAAAAAATTACTCTCTTACCCCAGGGACTAAATTTTTCTCTGTATTTTCCTTGTCTAATGAGCAGAATGGAGGTGAGCGCTCATGTGTTTTTAAAACTTTTTGTTATAAATATTTTGTCTCTAGTCATCTAGGGAAAAACATAAATACTTATGAAACACTACAAATTCTTAAAGTCCTGAGTGTCTACTTTCATATGAGCTTTATATTAACCACAGCTATAGATTGTGACGTGACAAAGACATTCAGTGCTGAACATAGACACAACAAAACGTGAGCAAAAACAATTTTTAGCATGTGATTAGCTGCAAACTGCTGAAGTGTGAGAGGAATAAAACACTTTTAGACTTTGAGCTAAGGGTTTTGTGTTCACCCTACACAAACCCTATCCATAAAAGAAATGTCGTCTTTCCGTGACTGATGATCCCGGATGTACGGCTGTTGATCCTGTAATTTCTCTTTCTTTTTGCTTGATTACATTCCGATACAGATACAAAGATAAAAGCTTTCCTGAGCCCAACTCGTTATCCAGGTGCTTTATGTCAGAGCAATAAAGTTTGGAAAAGACATGATGATCAGAGCTCGAGGAATAAAGACAGAAATCCCAAGAGTTCGTCCTGTTCTTTCGAGCATTTCCAGTTCCTCATCGAAAACGAGTTGTTTTATGCGAACAATTAAACCACACGTTTTCATTATTTGTCAATATCGCTGTGTTCTCGGTCACATGTCACTGGTATGAAAAGCTCCCCCGGCAGCCTGGAGAACAGCTGAGAGATTCTGAGTGTTCCCCCGAGCCCGCTGTAATTTAATTATAGACCAGCGCTAGCAGGGGAGGCAGTTAGCAGAAACCGTGTTAATGGATACATATTACTGTTGTCCCATAGTCCCTGCTCATGGAGAGCACTTGTTTGTGGATGTTTATTCTCAGCTGTGTTGTGAAGATTTAGAATTGTCTGGTGTGATTTGCACAATGGTTTGTCGTTTGATTTTTTTTCTGTCTTGAGGGTTCATTATGCTTCATATCAGATGTTCAGCATGAAGGCATTAAATTTTGAGTTACAGTAGACCTGAGCGAATAGGAAAATACTTCCTCGTTTTGGTACGTAAAACGTACTTGTGTGTAGCAGTGCAGATGTTTTATGACGTCCATGTGTGTCTGTGTGTGTGGGTTTGTGTGTATTACATGTATTACAGTCACACTTTAATGGAAAACATATGGTCCAGTTTCTATAAAGAGCATCAAACATATGTTATTGTAGATGTCTGTGTGTGTGTGTGTGTAAGCTATTGTCACTGACTTCAGGAGAGGATGAATTTGGACTTCTGAGACATACAGTTTATGAAAAAGGTTTCTCTGAGGCATCACAGTCTTCCCCCACAGTTTCTCCTCTCCAGACTAGAGGCTGTTTTTAAAATAGCATGTCCTCGTGCTTGCTCTGATGCTCCAACCACAGCAATTTGACCCAGTCCCACAGTTAATTCTGTCCCTATCATTCCACAATATTTTCTAATAAACTCAGACCTCACCTTCCACCACATATAAACAGCTAAATAATTAAAACTCTTCAGAGAGCTTTTCATTTTACGCTTTTATTGCTTTCTACTAGAAAACTCTTACAGTGGAAAAAATGAATCTTTGCATGGGTTTATTAATGCTCTAATAACATCAGCATTCAGTTAAAAATATATATTTTTCTTTCAGGGTTAGAGACCCAAAAAAAAAGTTGCTTTTTCAACATATAGCTTTAATTTGAATTTTAATAAAGTCGACTGTTTTCAGATATCTTATTTCGCATATATAAACATTGTGTACAAACAATAGAAACACTGTCCAGACATTAGAGGAAAAATGAGGCACATAAATACATGAACGGCACAATATATCATAGAGACAGACAGATAGATAGACAGATGGATAGACAGACAGACACGGTAATCCGAATATGTTTTTCATGGATAGATAGATGGCCAAAGAAACAGGCCATTTTATTTCAGTAACAGTTGAGCTGTTAGTTCAGGCTCTAACAAGTAGGAGCCGTCAGATGAGCATGATTTAACTAAGCAGGGTGAAAAACAATTTATTTTAAAGATTAAATGTTTTATGTGGGAATACAACGATGGGTTTCATCTCTGGTAGTAAATTCACCTCATGCTGAGTTCATGAGTAATTATAAGCACAGAGATAGGGAGCGATGCATAGTCCAGCTCGCTGAATTAAATAAATAAATAAATAAAAAGATTTAGTGGTTTAGTTAATATGACAAAAACAAATCTGTGTTTTGTACAGAACCTATTAGAATTACCAAATTGCTTTAGGTTTTGTACTAAATGAATGCAGGTAAATTATGCAACTTAAACCCTAAGTACTGTAAATATTTGATATCTTACTTTAGTGGGATAAATATAAATATAACATTATTCTGCAAACACCAAATTAAAATAGTAAAGATTTAAAACAGAACATGAAAGGTAATAAAAAAGTTAATTCAATGTGGATAGAGATAAAAGAAATCTAGCAAGCATTTAAGAGCAAAAATTAACAACAGGAAAAAAATCTGAGTAAAAATGACCATTTTCAGAAAGTCACGAGAACAAAAACTACCTCACAGGATGCCACCAGAGCAATGTATATCTCATACTAAGCCATCAGAGCAAAAACTACCTCACAGAAATCCATGAGAACAAAAATGACCTCACACTAAGCCGTCGGAGCAAAAACTACCTCACAGAAATCCATGAGAACAAAAATTACCTCACACTAAGCCATCAGAGCAAAAACTACCTCACAGAAATCCATGAGAACAAAAATGACCTCACACTAAGCCATCAGAGCAAAAACTACCTCACAGAAATCCATGAGAACAAAAATTACCTCACAGTAAGCCATCAGAGCAAAAAGTACCTCACAGAAAGTCATAAGAACAAAGATTATCTCAAAGGATGCCATCAGAGCAAAAATTACCTCACAGTAAGCCACCAGAGCAAAAAGTACCTCACAGAAAGCCACGAGAACAAAAACTACCTCACAGGATGCCACCAGAGCAATGTATATCTCATACTAAGCCATCAGAGCAAAAACTACCTCACAGAAATCCATGAGAACAAAAATGACCTCACACTAAGCCGTCGGAGCAAAAACTACCTCACAGAAATCCATGAGAACAAAAATTACCTCACACTAAGCCATCAGAGCAAAAACTACCTCACAGAAATCCATGAGAACAAAAATGACCTCACACTAAGCCATCAGAGCAAAAACTACCTCACAGAAATCCATGAGAACAAAAATTACCTCACAGTAAGCCATCAGAGCAAAAAGTACCTCACAGAAAGTCATAAGAACAAAGATTATCTCAAAGGATGCCATCAGAGCAAAAATTACCTCACAGTAAGCCACCAGAGCAAAAAGTACCTCACAGAAAGCCACGAGAACAAAAACTACCTCACAGGATGCCACCAGAGCAACGTATACCTCACAGTAAGCCATCAGAGCAAAAATTACCTCACACTAAGCCATCAGAGTAACAATTTCCTCCCAGAAAGCCATGTGAACAAAGAATACCTCTCAATATGCCATCAGAGCAAAAATTACCTCACAGGCAGCTGTCAGTGCAGAATCTACCTCACAGGCAGCCATCTCTAAAAAATGTCTTCACAGGAAACCTTGAGAGCAAACACTACCTCACAGGAAGCCATCAGAGCAAAAATTAACTTCAAAGCCAGCCTCGCTCACAGCCTGTTCAGCATGCCAGTATGCTGACCTCAAGTTTTTGAGTCTTTTACATTTGACTATCATAAGCTCTTGTTGCAGTGCTTGTTTCTGTGCAGGATGCTTTTCTTTATTAGTAGCCTATATCACATGACCAAGGCTTTACCTGTGCTAAAACCTAAATAACCTGAAAATCCCAGAAGTGTCCTTTTTTCTGACAGTGCATAACAGAATCTTTTCCAACATGTTTATTCAAACAGGACATGGGCTTGTTTCTACTGATCATTGTTCAGTAGGGAAAAGATGTCATTATCTTTCCAGACCTAGGTACACAGTGCATAATCATGACTGATACTACTGACTTAATCAAGTGTAATCAAATAATCAAGAAGCTTTTATTGTCATTTTAACCATATGTAGCTGTTGTAGTACACAGTGAAATGAGACAACGTTTCTCCAGGACCATGGTGCTACATAGAACATAGACAGAGCTAAGGACTAAGGACATTAGTACTCGGATAGGATTAGAATTCCAGGGATACAATTATAATAATAATAATGCCACCGCTACATTTGGCAGAAGTCCTTATCCAGACAGAGTGACATACATTTTATATCATTTTATACAACTGAGCAATTGAGGGTTAAGGGCCTTTCTCAAGGGCCCAGTGGTGGCAGCTTGGTGGACTTGGGTTTCCAGCTTGCAACTTTCTGATTTGTAGACCAACCCACATCCTCACGTTTGGAGGCAATATGAAATAAAGGGAACTGGTATTGTGTACACATGAATAGCATGTATCAATATGTGCTATCTCTCTTGGTCATGTGATCTTCATTTTTAACCTCCTGCTCCTGAGCGTAAAACATTCAGTGATTATGTTGTTGTATCTTTTGCAGGTCTCACAGGATCTCAGTCCTGCTGTCCTTTTTCTTCTCTGTTTACTTTATTCATTTATACACAAGAAGCATAATCAATTTTGAGCACACATTTACCTATTAATGACAAAGTAAATAGAGGAAGTAAACAGAAATGCATCCCACACACACACACACACACACACACACACACACATTAGTTTTTCTCTGCTTACAAGCATGTACTCACTTGAGGGAATCTAACTTTCACCTTGACCTCAAGTAATGAACTCTTTTTGCCTCTTTCATTGTAATAAAAGTTGCAGTTTTTGTAGAAAACAAAGCAATTTCTAAAGGTCTACACTGTCAGATATGTATTTTGTAGACATCCCAGTCAGCCTTGACTTTAATACTCAGCCTTGACAAATTACTTTTGAATGGTAGGAAAAGGACATACTGTATGTCCCTTTTTCCTACCATTCAAAAGTCATTTCTCTCGTTCATACGTATGAAATTCCTCATACTTTAATTTTTATGAGCTCACTCGTCTGTTGTTCATGTAATTGCATAGATTGTAAAGCAAAATGCTTTATTCCATTTGAAAGCACATTTTATAGAGCTTGTAAACTTGATCTTGGTGTGAATAAGCCAACTCAGGTAGTGTCCATAGCTCTCTATCACCCCCTGCTGCTTTCTCTCTCTCTCTCTCTCTCTCTCTCTCTCTCTCTCTCTCTCTCTCTCTCTCTCTCTCTCTCTCTCTCTCTCTCTCCCCCCTGCACCTCAGCCCTCCATGCTCTGTGGCTGCATGATAAAGCCACCTAATTATAGTACTCATTTGCTGCCTGATCATCAGGACTGATTCTCATGAGCCTCCAACACCGGCCTCCTTCGCCAGCAGGCAATAATCGGGATGTGTTTAACGCCCTCGCATCACACTCTCACACATACACACCAGTACAAACACTCAGACAGGCACATTTAAGTGGCTCATATACTGTGCACCAGGTTCTCATGTTAGCTTATGGTAGCGCTCGTAGTGCATCGTGCATATTGTCAGCATACATTGGCAATCGGTACGATCATGAGGCTGACCAGCATCCGGCTTCTAGCAATTTTCTTTAACGTTCCCTCCACAATCCATCTGCCAGCCTGGCATCTAAATGCTAATTTATTCTAATAAGAAGCACTTAATAAACTGCAATTATAAATCAGCAGTGGTATGTTATAGAATGTGACTGGCAGGATGCAAGCTTTAGGGTGTGTATAATAGATTCGTATTTTTATTAACTTAAAGAGAATTGAGGGTCTGTTTCTAGCTTCTATAACATGATTAATAACAGGAACTAATTTATTTTGTGGATGTTAGATAGATAAATAATCATAGATAGATAAATTGATAGACAGACAGACAGACAGACAGACAAACAGATAGATAGATAGATAGATAGATAGATAGATAGATAGATAGATAGATAGATAGATAGATAGATAGATAAATCTATCATAAAAATATTACATCATTCATTAATAAATAAAGAATTGTTGGTAAATTGCTGTGATATGAAAAATACAACATTTCTGGACACAGGCAGTTACTAAGGATGAAAGAATTATGGAATGATCTTTACTCACATGGAAGTAAAATATTCTACTTCAATTGTCAGAATTCAGTTCTGATTTATAACTGTAATCTAAACCAGATACCATGAATCCTTCAGTCAAGCTTTCTAAAGAATAATAAATAATTAATAATGAATAGTGCTCTTTGTATTCCTCTTTGTAAGTGTATATGTTAAGAACACATCTGTTCGTTTAGTATAATGTTTTCGTCTCCAGTTACGTCCCTTGTCAGTAGAGATGAAGGCCTGTAAAGGTGTCATGTAGCTGTATAAATGCTAGCCAAGGCAACAAATGTAAAGCATTACTTCAGCTCCTGTAAATGCATTTGTAATGCCCTCATGCCTTGTTATAATATTAATGTCAATCACTGCTCACAATAAAAAGAAACATGCTGTGTTCATGCCCTGAGTCTAATACTGTGTATAAGCAACACACATAATGATATAAGAGTCCACAAGGTCAACGTGTTAGCATAGTCGAGCTGTATAATGTGCCACTAGTAATGAGGAAAATGATCAATATTAAGCCTAGTCGATTTGGCTGTTAGTCAGTAGTTCAGTCATTGTGCCTTAATCCAGACAAATATGTCCTTCTGCATACATTTTGATTACTTATGTACAAGAAGTCTGTTCGAAAAACTACACCGTCTTTAGAACAGAAACCCAGGCTCCCTTTCCAATCTCGATTCCAAGGTCTGATTTATAGCAGATTTTATATCTCTCAGGGAGATAAGGGTCGCATGCTGACCGGCAGGCATGTTTCTTTGAGTGGCAATCAGATGAAGGCCGCAGGTGAAGAAATGCCATTGCAGGGAAATAACAGCTTTCACAGTGTATCTGCATGTTCAGTTTCAACAGCAGGCCACTGAACTTTGACCTAACGTATGTGAGAGCAAAGCAGGAGCTTCTTTAAAATAAGCAGGTGTTAGGTAAATAAAACTAAATAGTGTTAAAATCTATACAGGAATAAAGCATCTTCTAGGATTTATGTACAGTAGGAACATTGCTCACAATATATCCTTCAGAGCATTTCAAGACAATTAGTACTGTTTTCCATTACTCTTCTGTTTTATTTCCTGTCTATATACCTCATTTCAGTTGTTTTTGTGTCAAAGACAGTTGTATTTCAGGGAAGAAAACCTATAAAATGAAATATTGATGTATGTAGATTGATGTAGGTTTTCGACTGCTGCTGGTCCTGAGCTCCTATTGAGCACGCTCGTAAAACTGTTTCACTTTATTTTCTACACCTGTATACAACACTGATTTATATTTTATTTCTAAGTATTATATATATTATTTCCTACTTTTTGATATCACTACCTTCTGAAGCTCCAAGGCTTCTTTCGCATGTTGTCTGCTAGAGATTTTGCTAATCAAAGTCGCTTCTGGCTGAATTGTACAGGATCTAAATCTGCATAATTTTTTATCCAATTAATAGCCGCATACTAATTAATGGTCACTGTATAGTCTTGATAGTCACTTATTTCATCCTTTTATCAGTTAAGGAAGTTGTCCAAGCTGAAATCTGTTCTTTCCAGTAAATATTTAGAATCGGTTGTTCATGCTTTGTTGTTCATTGTAATGCCCTATACCTGGGTTTGAATGCATCTCTCATAGCTTGCCTTCAATATGGTCAAAATGCTACTGCTAGGCTTTTAACTGGCACTAAGAAGAGAGATCACATAACACCTGTGTTAATTTCTTTACACTGGCTTCCGGTGTTATATAGGATAGAATATAAGGTCCTGATCATTGTGTATAAGGCCTTACATCAACAGGCTCCTGACTACATCAAAGCTATGTTGAGCCCATACAAAACTTCTGCAAATGAGCATATGTTGTTGTCTGTTCCGTGAACACGGTTGAGGAGGAGTGGAGATCCTCTGTGGCAGCTCCTGTGTTTAGGAGCGGACTACCGTTGTGTTTGAAATCGGCTCTCTCTTTGGGTAGTAGGACAATTGAAGACTTTCCTTTTTTCTAAGGCTTTTGCTGTATGATTGGTATGTTTTCCTGAGTAACTGTGTATGGTATTTTTTGTACTTTAATTTTATTGTTAGTTTGATGTGTTTTATGATTATACTTTTTATGACTTGATTGATTTTTACCATGTAAAGCACTTTGGTCCATTTTTATGGTGTTGAAAGTGCTATACAAATAAATGTTGATTGATTGATTGATTGATTATTTAGCTGTAGACTTTAGCACACTACATGTTTAGAACAAATTTGAATGAAGAAAGTCTGGTCTAGAACTAAGGATGAAATAAAATAAAATGCAAATTAGACTGAAATTAAATGATTTATTATACTAGACCAGTCCTGTCACGATAGCCAGAAAAAAATGGGGTTTTGCAATGATGACATAGAAGAACTATATTTGGTTTTCCAAAAGAACCTTTCAGCAAAGGGTTAATTTAAGAACTCATTTTTCTTAGTGCCTTAAAGAAAATTTTTATAAACTCCAAAGCACCGTCTTCTGCTACAAAGATCCTTCTGTGCAGTGAAAAGTTTTGATGGATGTTTAAAAGGTTCACAAAACCAAATACCCTGACAAAGAACTCTTTAATAACCTTTACAGCTCGGTAAATAAATATAGTTGCTTGTTCCACTAGGGGGCAAACTAGAGTAATAAACAAATATAATATTTTATTAGGAAACTAAAAAAAGATGCTGTAAACATGTCCTCAAAGCAATTGGGTAAACCTTTGTGTTTATTATTTGTACATAGTTTTGCAAACTATATAGATTTTGTTCCCCTCATGACAACATTATGGAGTATTTTGTGTACATTCATGATATATAATCCCAGTAAAGTTTATTTGTAGATAGAAAACAGCAATTAAGAGTTTTCAAGGAATTGTAGATTTGTTATTGGCACAGCTTTCATCCTTACAAATTGATAGTGTGTAGCCTGTAACACTCTCATAATAGCCATAAAAGCGCACAAAATGAAGTTACAGCATTTAAAAAAAACCCAAGGTTTTGTTGCTGTCCTTGTTAGTTGATTGATTTCTCTCTGGAGCTCTATGTATTGACATGTTTGCTGTTTGTACCTGCAGGGCCTCCGACCATATCCAGCACTCAAACACACCAGGCACCACACGGAGAGAAGGGCCAGATCAAGTGTTTCATCCGCAGCACTCCTCCACCTGACCGCATTGTGAGTTCCTCCTTCCACTTTTAAAGCTCTTCTCACATTCTCATGGCTCTCGGATGAGCGTGGATTCTCTCGCCTTATGACTGTGGCGACTTCATTAGCTTTGACAGGCTTAGCCCAAGAATGTACAGTACACTGATGACTTACGATATGCGTAATAAATGAAATTGCATCCTAAATCATTTGTTTTCACTGTGTGTGTTATAGTGGGAATTAAGTGAGGCAGGCTTATGCGCTTAAATTCTTATCTAATGCTTGTTTATGCTCCGTTAGTGCACATTCGATTAAGATTTATGAAGCCTAGATAAACAGCCTCCTCTCAAGGCCAATTTTTGATTCATTACTCATCCTAAGCAGTGTGTATGTGTGTCTGAGTGTGTGTGTACATATATACAGTATCCACTTACTTCCTATCTGTTCTTGTATTACCGCGTTAAGGATTAAAAAAACATATTACGTGGTAATAGCGGGTTTATATATGTGTAATAAGCATGTTATAAGTCTCAGTTCAACAAATAAGTCCATGTTGTTAGTTATTTCCCAAATAAAATTGTTTAAAATGTATTATTTCTTTAATTGTACATTGTATTAAAAATGTATTCTAATTTATTATTTTATTATAATATATATATATATATATATATATATATATATATATATATATATATATATATATATATATATATATATATTCCATTATTAATTTATTAATTTATTAACGTTTGTTTGTTATTTTTATTTAGTATTATTTATTACCGAAGCAATTTTTTAACCTCTTTTAGGCCTGGTCGTGGAAGGAGACAGTCCTCGAGTCGGGCACGTCTGGCCGCTACACAGTTGAGACGGTGAGCACAGAGGACGGCGTCTTGTCCACCCTAACCATGAGCAACATCGTCCCTGCTGACTTCCAGACCATCTACAACTGCACAGCCTGGAACAGCTTTGGCTCTGACACTGAAATCATCCGTCTCAAGGAACAAGGTGGGAGCCAAGGTTCGCCAGGTTCTACCTTCTCTTCTCCAGCTTATAGTTTAAGCATGAGCATTTATTCAGCCTTACTTTTTGTGTGCTGCGTTACATCTGTGTGGGGGTTAATTCATTGTTTTTGTTTGCGCCTGGAAGCCTTCAAGGATAAAGATTCCAGATACGGCAATAGTTTTGAAAATGCAGTG
Organism: Tachysurus vachellii; assembly: GCF_030014155.1. Lineage (NCBI taxonomy): Eukaryota > Metazoa > Chordata > Actinopteri > Siluriformes > Bagridae > Tachysurus > Tachysurus vachellii. Next base: position 23,250,733 of record NC_083468.1, read on the forward strand.
AAGTCATTTTAATGAAATGTTTCGGAGTTGTTGTTTTTTTTTTTTTTTTGTAAAAACGCATTAATCTCCACTAGGACTATTAATTCAGTGCTCATTTTTTGTAATGAATTTGTTTCAAAGACATGTCAGAAGTGTGAAAATTTCATTTATCATTGAAATGTATTTATTATACAGAGCTGTGTGTCATTTTTCTGCCAAAGCCACTTAACGACCAAAACAACCTGATGTTTTTATTATTTTTTTCTTTCTCTAAAGGAACACAATCTATTTCTTTCCAGAAAAGGAAACTGCGGTTTCAGCTCACTAGCTCTTAAATGAAAATGTATGGTTGTTTGTTCTTGAGAGACATTAAATAGACTTTAATTGTGGAGGACGAGGCGACGGTGCGATTTGCTATGCTAGTTTGTTTAATGCGCGAGCGTGTAATTAATGGTGCATAGGGTTTTTTTTTCTTTCTCATTCTTCATTACAGACTTTTATTATTACTAGTACGGATATTATTCTTTTCATGTGGGACATGAATGTTAGTGTATCTGACACTACGGTGTAACAGGAACTAAAAAAAAACCCCAAAAAAACCCAAAATGACAGCAAAAATGTAGGTTGTCTGTAATTATCTACTACAGCCAAAGTGTTTGTTGGTGCTTCTGTCAATTACTATGTTATTGTTACAGTCGCACCTGCCATTTAACACTGCATACAAGTCAGTTAGACATAAAAAATGTTTTAGTTTCAATTAAAGCTACTAAAAGTGCAAAACCTCAGTTCTCACCACTTTATCCTAAAATATTCTAACATATCTCACATATACTGTCTCAAAGTCTCGCTCTGTTTGGTGTTTCCTTGCTCTTTTTGTTGTGCTTTAATGTATTTGTTTTAAAATGACAGAGCAGCAGCAGTGCTCGGTCTCTTGATGCTCTCTTGTTTAGAAACATAAAGACAGGCTCTGTGCCACTGTGATTATTTTGTCGAACTGACTCGGCTTGTCCATGCTGTGTTATTGTAGGCGGCTATCATTTGTTGTCCGCAGAGTCTCTGCCCGTGGCTGTGATTATTGGCGTGGCAGTGGGAGCTTTCGTCGCCTTCATCGTCCTCATCGGCACCATCGGGGCCTTCTGCTGCACACGCTCTCAGAGAAGTATGTGTCCTAGTGCTGAGCTCTGTTCATCTTCACCTTTCTCAGCAGGACAGAACAGTGCATGAGGGTTTAAGCCATTTCACACACGCCATGCTTTTTTTTTTTTTAACATCAACCCCACTTGCTTATCTTTTACATTTGCCTTCACTCCATCCCAATATAGAGGCCAAGCATCCTGCCATTTTTCAAACCTGACCAGATCAGACAAATTATTATAATTATTTTGAAGGAAATCTCCACCCTGAAACATTAATTATGTTCATCAACAAATGCTGGTGATGTGTTTAGTGTAGATTCTGCTCGCCAATAAAATGATTAAGAACGAAAAAGAAAAAGAGCTTCTTTTTATAATCACCAGTTTCCAGAGCTTCTTTTCTTACTTGTCATTTTGCAGATGTGGAAACATTAGCGCAAATGCAATGCAGCGATATGATGAGCTACAGCAGAGTCTCAGCTCAGCTAGTTAACCATCTACGAGACCTACGACTAGCACAATGGAACTGAGAACTGACCGTGGTTTTAGCGTCAACGTTTAAAATCGGAGCAAAGACCGAACAGAATTCTTGCTGCATCACTCTGTTCAGGCAGAGATAAAGCAAGGGCTGAATCCCACTGACACTACAATCAGCAGGACGTTAAACGTAAAGATTAGACCTATAGGTTAATGTAGTAACTCTAAATACTGTAAGTAATTGAACCGCAGATTTGTCAGTTCATTCCAAAGATTAATATTCAAGTCACTCAGGGTGGATTTTTCCTTCAAAAAGGCCTTTTAAAGGAAGCATAGGAAGTGAAGGCATAGCTTACAGGAAGTTTCATCGGAGGCGTTGTTAGCGTTGAGCATGTTGTTGTTGTATACTGCAGAAGACGCTCACCTGGTTATGCCCTCCCTCCCTGCCTCGATCTGTGCTCAGCAGAGAGAACTTTCCAGCAAAATTAAGACAGAAAGTAAGCCCTCGTTCCCCGAATGTCACCAATTAACACTACAAACAGTGGTACTGATGTGCGTCTGGACTGTGTTCTTGAGTTTTGGTTCACATGCTTTACTGAATAAATTACGTTAGCCTGCAGATACAGAGACAAAAGCCAAGCATTTTTGAAGTTGCATGAAAGATCTATGAGTTTGAGAGCAGTCGATAATAGTGTAGTAACACGTAAACATCTGTCCGCCAGACCTCAAAGGCGTCGTCTCGACCAAGAACGATATCCGTGTGGAGATTGTCCACAAAGACCACAACGCCGCACGGGAAAATGAGGACCATGCCGCTATGAAGCAGCTTATGGTAAGTTTTTTTTTTCTTTTGCTTCACCAAATTTTTACCCCTTTCAAAGTTTGCCACTCATTATGCCCAGCGCATCAAACAAACTAACCAGCTCATTACACCTTCTCTTGTCATGTCCTCACATGACAAATGCTCATCATCTGCACCACAGCGCTAATAACCCCCATCCAGGGCTAATGCTAATACCAATCCCATGAATAATGCAGTTTGAGATTGCATGTGTGTGAGTGTGTGTTTGAGAGAAAGCCCTGATCGCCTGAAGCCCTAAATTTAGCCTCCAGCCTGCTTCTCCCGGGAAGATAGTGACGCAGCCATAGAGATAACAATGATCAAGTGGCCTGGGGCTTTTTTTTTTCCAATGCACCTCTCTGAGAAATGCTGTCAAAACATACGATAGCACCCTCTTTTGAAATCCCACTATGTGTTCTGTGCTTCCCTAAGGCCTTGCAAACAGCACCGAGATTTTACTTAGAGCTCAGGATGCGATTATGCCTAAGGCTAGGTTTGGGACATGTTGACAATTCGTGGTGATGAGTTAAAAGATATTCATGGGAAATTGACACAGATTAATTTAAGGTTGATTGGCGATATCATAAAGAATGCTGACAATGTATTTAACAGGCAGGGGAAGTAGGTTATGTATTAATCCTGTAGCATTTTGTTTATGTGTGTGTGTGTGTGTGTGTGTGTGTGTTTTTGGTGCCCTCAGATTGAACGTGGAGAATTCCAGCAGGAGTCTGTTCTCAAGCAGCTGGAGGTCCTGCAGGAGGAGGAGAAAGAATACCAGCACATCAAGGTGAGCATCTGTAGGGGGTTGAGTTCCTCTTTTCAGTCACATTGCTGCCAGAGTTTCAGTTTGCACAGTTTGTGCAACTCCAGATCCCAGAGCAAGCTGTTTATCTATCAATTCTGTGTAGTTATTTTTGAAATAACAATAACATTTACAGTCCAGAGCAAAAGTAAGGTGCCCTTAATACCAACTGAATCAATTAGAATCAGGTTAGGAATGTAGAAAAGGAATTTGAATAAATTAATTAAAATAACAAATCAGAATTCGAAGCATCATTAAAATCCATAGTGAATTTGAATTAAAACTCAAATCGGAATCAGAATCATTATTCTGAATTAGTATCACTACACAAAATCAGAATCAGTACCACTGCACCTCCGTACCAGGAGTCACTTTACTGATTCAGAATCACTAAACAGAATAAGAATCACTATACAGGAACAGAATCACTAAACACAGTCAGAATCATTAAACACAATCAGAATCATTAAACACGATCAGAATCATTAAACACGATCAGAATCATTAAACACGATCAGAATCATTAAACACAATCAGAATCATTAAACACAATCAGAATCATTAAACACGATCAGAGTCACGATCAGAATCATTAAACACAATCAGAATCATTAAACACGATCAGAGTCACGATCAGAATCATTAAACACAATCAGAATCATTAAACACGATCAGAGTCACGATCAGAATCACTAAACACAATCAGAATCATTAAACACGATCAGAGTCACTAAACACGATCAGAATCACTAAACACAATCAGAATCACTAAACACGATCAGAATCATTAAACACGATCAGAGTCACGATCAGAATCATTAAACACAATCAGAATCATTAAACACGATCAGAATCACTAAACACGATCAGAATCACTAAACACGATCAGAATCACTAAACACGATCAGAATCATTAAACAGAATCAGAATCACTAAACACGATCAGAATCATTAAACACAATCAGAATCATTAAACACGATCAGAATCACTAAACACGATCAGAATCATTAAACACGATCAGAATCACTAAACACGATCAGAATCATTAAACACGATCAGAATCATTAAACACGATCAGAATCATTAAACACGATCAGAGTCACGATCAGAATCATTAAACACAGTCAGAATCATTAAACACGATCAGAATCACTAAACACGATCAGAATCATTAAACACGATCAGAATCATTAAACACAATCAGAATCATTAAACACGATCAGAGTCACGATCAGAATCATTAAACACAATCAGAATCATTAAACACGATCAGAATCACTAAACACGATCAGAATCACTAAACACGATCAGAATCATTAAACACGATCAGAATCATTAAACACGATCAGAATCACTAAACACGATCAGAATCATTAAACACGATCAGAATCATTAAACACAATCAGAATCATTAAACACGATCAGAATCATTAAACACGATCAGAGTCACGATCAGAATCATTAAACACAGTCAGAATCATTAAACACGATCAGAATCATTAAACACGATCAGAATCACTAAACACGATCAGAATCATTAAACACAATCAGAATCATTAAACACAATCAGAATCATTAAACACGATCAGTCACGATCAGAATCATTAAACACAATCAGAATCATTAAACACGATCAGAATCATTAAACACAATCAGAATCATTAAACACGATCAGAATCATTAAACACAAACAGAATCATTAAACACGATCAGAATCATTAAACACAATCAGAATCATTAAACACGATCAGAGTCACGATCAGAATCACTAAACACGATCAGAATCACTAAACACAATCAGAATCATTAAACACGATCAGAATCATTAAACACGATCAGAATCACTAAACACAATTAGAATCATTAAACACGATCAGTCACTAAACACGATCAGAATCACTAAACACGATCAGAATCACTAAACACGATCAGAATCACTAAACACGATCAGAATCACTAAACACGATCAGAATCATTAAACACGATCAGAGTCACTAAACACGATCAGAATCACTAAACACGATCAGAATCACTAAACACGATCAGAATCACTAAACACGATCAGAATCACTAAACACGATCAGAATCATTAAACACGATCAGAATCATTAAACACGATCAGAGTCACTAAACACGATCAGAATCACAGAATCATAATCAAAACCGCTGCACAGAATCAGAATCACTATATAGATTCATAAGATTCACATGTACAATACACAAGACCCAATTTTTACACTAAATGTACAAGATGCAGTATATAACTGTTTTAAACCCTTCACTCTCTGGAGTATTTTATCCTACCAATTATGACTTTTTTATTAGAGTCTTGTTGCAGCACACAACACATTCATTTTACAATCTTGTTGAATTGTTTGAGGTTAATAGATTGTCAAATAGCGCTACACCACCACCTCCATCCTCACCCACCCATACTGTACACACAAAATCTATGGCTGAGTAAAACGTTAGCTCTTGTCTGCATTTACTTACAAATCCTAAATGATTTTCTCCTTACTTACAAGCTGCAATGTTTTGATTCTGGGCTCTAAACGAACACATTTACAGTCTGTAAAGTGAAAAAGTTTGCCAGTCTGGATAAACCCACTGAACAAAGCCTAAGCAGGATAAATGTAGTTGCTGCACGACCACAGAAAATTGTTTCTTCTGAAATGGAACTTTTTGTATTACAAGCCAAAGTTTTATTTCAGTAAGGTTTATGGAGTGCAATAAAAGCCTCATCAGGATAGATGGCCCAGGACTGGAGCCGAGTGTCTACTTTATATGAGCGGAGTCTATGAAGAGCTGCTATTATCTCCGCCTTAAATCTATCCTTATAGATCTCATCAATCTGACCATAAACACAATAAAAAAAACATGCTGTAAATCAAACATCCATCAGTCATATTACTAGTGAAAAGCTATAAGGAACACAGAAAACATCAAGCCTGTTTCTATGATTTTCGATATTCTAGACAGCTTCTTCGCTCAATTGTCCTGTATTTATTCTCTTTATATATTGTAAGAATTGTCAGCAGCTCTGGCGGCCGCTATATCAACTATTCATTCCTTTCCCCTGGGCTTTCGCCTCTGTGTGTGTGTGTGTGTGTGTGTGTGTGTGTGTGTGTGTGTGTGTGTGTGTGTGTACATATAAGTGAAGGATCTATGAGACTATAAGACAGAATGAGTTACAGAGCTAAACCGCACACACACATACACACACACACACAAACACACACACACACACACACCTACCTCTTTGTCTGATAGATCCTTCCATGGGTTGTCATTGCAGAGTCATCTGGGAGTGATTATTTTTCCTCCCATGGGTTCTTGCCCTTCATACACACACACACACACACACACACACACACACACACACCCACTTGGCAGCATAGCAACTGGGCACAGTAGTTCCACAGTTCTCTGATTACACCTTTTCAGTGTATTTGGAAAGAGACAATTTTCAGACCAATTAACGTCGCTTCATGTACAGAGTAACAGCAACTGTTGCACAGATTTGTGCTGCCAGTGACTGAAACATTGAGAGCTGATTAATTAGCAAGGATGCAATTTCTTTTCGTTTTAACATTAGTGTGGAAGAACAGTTCGTGACATTGAACCAGACAACTATCTCCTGCTCCCCCTGTGCTGTCTGATTGCTTATTTCCCTTGCCAGGTTATTATTATTACAAGCTCGACCTCAGGGAGTTTTTTTTCCTTTTTATTTCTTTATTTAGGAAATTTTCTAATAAAATAAGACATTTTATTAGAACGCCCTAACCTTCCAAAGAACCATACTCAAGTATTTGTCCCCAAAGAATGACATAGTTACTACATTTAAAAAAAAAAAAAAAAAAAAACATTAAAAAAAAAAAATAAAAAAAGTTATTTAGGTGGTTATGGATTTGGATCTTTGGATCTATTCTGTATGAAAAACAGTATGAAGAGATTTCAGGGTTTGCAAAACAACTAGAAATGAATTTGTATTCATATATTCAGTATTGGCTTAGTGGTTAGCATGTTCACCTCACACCTCCAGGGTTGGGAGTTTGATTCCCGCCTCCGCCTTGTGTGTGTGGAGTTTGCATGTTCTCCCCGTGCCTCGGGGGTTTCCTCCGGGTACTCCGGTTTCCTCCCCCGGTCCAAAGACATGCATGGTAGGTTGATTGGCATCTCTGGAAAATTGTCCGTAGTGTGTGATTGCGTGAGTGAATGAGAGTGTGTGTGTGCCCTGTGATGGGTTGCCACTCCGTCCAGGGTGTATCCTGCCTCGATGCCCGATGACGCCTGAGAGAGGCACAGGCTCCCCGTGTCCCAAGGTAGTTCGGATAAGCGGTAGAAAATGAGTGAGTGAATATTCAGTGGTTAACAGTGGTTCCAAGTTTCCTGTTCCGGACATAAGTTCATGTGGAGTTTCTCTGTGGAGTCCCCATGTCCTTGTGGGTTCCCTCCAGGTTCTCCGGTTTCCTCCACCTCTCAAAGCAATGTCAGTGGGTATGTCTAGGTGTGTAAGAGATTTTGTGTGATGCGTTGTGTAAGACCTTCCAGCAGGTATTCCCAGTATGACTGGGATAGCCTATAGATTCGCCATAGCCCTCTCCAGGATAAAATGGGAACTGCAGGAGAATGAATAAATATATGCGAAGCTGAATATTAGAATACTTTTTTTACTTTCAGTAATCACTTATACTGGTCAGGGTCCTGATGGATCTGCAGCATATCCTGGGAACATTGGGCACTCCTAGATGCTACTCCTCATAAAACCTTGCCAAAGTTCAAGGTTGTGCACTAATAGAATTAGCATTAGGGGATGTTTAGGGTTGTTTAATGTTTTAGCTTTTTAAAAGTGCCCCTTCTTGGAACCTTATCTGAAACGGAAATCCCTTAGAGAGACAAATGTTCATTTTCAGTGCTGTATTTGTAACAAATCACCATTAAATTAATGCTTCTCCATGTTTCCTTTTTATCCAGGATCCCACCAACGGCTATTACAGCGTAAACACCTTCAAAGAGCACCACGGAACTCCCACCATCACACTGGCTAGCACCCACACCACCACTGAACTGCGTCGGGAAACCTCCACCGGCAAGCAGCGAGTACCCACAGGCATGTCTTTCACCAACATCTACTCAACCATCGGAGGTGCGCCCAACCCTCGCTTGTATGAATACGGAGGACGCTTCGTCCTGGGAACAGGCAGCAGCTCCATTGAGCTGTGCGAGCGTGAGCTGCAGCAGCGTGCCTCCCTCAGCGACTCTGGTTCCTTCATGGACACGCAGTGCGACAGCAGCGCCAGCAGCTATGCGCACTTTGACAAGGACAGCAAGGCCTCAGCGTCGTCCTCGTCACACCATTCACACTCGTCTTCCCAGAACTCGGACCTGACGCGACCCCTGCAGAAGCGCATGCAGACACACGTGTGACGGCATCGTGTCATACCGCAAACGATGTCAGGAAGCAGATCAAGCACACACGCTCTCTTTTTCTTACCCTTTTTTTGTCTCAGTAATGTCATCTTAAGAACCTTGCAGTTGCAAATGCAGCTTTGGAAAAGTCTTTGTGGTTCCATATGCAGACAAGTCAAATACCCTGAACTGAGAAGAAGCACCTTCAGTGTAGTGAGAAGCATCTCAGCTACTGTACAAAACAGTTAAACAGGATGACACAAATGACAAAACACATGCAACATGTGGACAAGCAGATCCTAAACGCATGGAGGTCTACAAAACGTGAACAGTTTCTACAGTGCCGTCGACCCCTACAGCCCATGATGCTTTTGGGGGCATCAGAAAGACAACATCCTGATTCTTTTGTCTTTTCTTGCTCTGTTGTGGAGCAGACCTGTCTAAGTGAGTGTGTATTATTTGACAGTAACTCTCTTTTCCCTTTCCCCACAGCTATGACTTTTACTTCTGTGTGGATGGAAACTCAAAAAAAAAAAAAAAAAAAAAAAAAAAAAAAAAAATAAAAAAAAACTTAATCACTGTCAGTCAGTATACTTGGATTCCAGTCCTCCTGGATCCAGGAGATATATAGCTCTCGGCCATTCTGAGGATATCTGTACATTATTCATATATATATATATATATATATATATATATATATATATATATATATATATATATATATGAATTTATTTCTTTCCTTACTGTCTTTTGTCAATCTGATGGTATGTCTTCTTCTCTTTTTCGGGATCATTGACTTTGCTAAACCTGATGAGGTCGATTTGGTCCTTTCCAACTAAGATGCACAGGATCTTTTGGCCATAAAGTGGGAACAATACAAATTTTTTTTCGCTAATTTGTTAAAAAAAAAAAAAAAAAAAGAATCCTCAGACACGGTGTGTGACGTGACACGGATTTAGTCTCGTCAAAACCTCATACGTACCAGTGACGCTATCTACAATATACGCTAATGACCTTTCTGTGGCTTTTATTTCTTAGTATATAGTCACATTGTTTACACAGACTGAAAGAGATTGACGGCTGAAGACCCCCAGGACGGAGGGAAAAACATTCCATCTGCTCTCCACAGCCTTCAGACTGCACTGCAGTACACCTGCTCACTGTTTTAAGTGAACTGTCTGCGCACTCAGATGTACCATTGAGACTCTTTTATTCTACAATTTGTTTGTATGACATTTGCTCTTTTTTATTTTCAGCTGAGAGCATTTAAAGTTACACTGATTACACACACAAGCACCTGTACAGACTCACTGTACAAAAAAAAAGAGACCAATGCAGAGCAGGAAGTAGAGAGAAAAGAAATGTGTAACGCATGATGCACGCCACTCGGAGGCAGACGGAGGAAAGCAGGTGCAGTTTGGTACGATTACAGCCTCATCTACATGATATGTATATGTATTACACACTGTTTTGCCGGCGAGGCTTTGAGTAGAAGAATTACCACGTTTCAGATAAGGAAAGGACAACAGATAAGAATACACAGGATACGCTTTTTGTCGTGAGCAGTGTGAGAACTCGGATCAAACAGGACATAAAGTGATTGCTACTAGGGGTTGGACTAGTAATAAAAAAATATCATAATAAAACATCAAGTTGTCACATTTTCCATAGTTGAAACAAAACAAAAAAAATCAATACTATTGGCAATTTCAGCACCAAACTGAGCATCAGCTAGCAAATAACCACCTTAAACTGTACAGAAGCTATACTTGCTTTCCTGCATGTTTACAAAATAAAATCAGTGCAATAAATCTCCACTTTAAGCTATTTAGAAATTGAGAACTCTCAGCATGGAAGCTTGTGTCCTTCATTATAGCTCAATCACCAGCTTTTCTTTTATGTCATATGTGATGTCTAGAGCAGCCACTGGAAGACTTAAGTATTTTGTTGGAGTTGCACTGGATAGTGTGTCAGGGACTCAGGGATAAAAACAGACCTAAAGCGTAAAAGAAAACAGGATTTATTAAATAAAAAAAAACACAAAATAGGAACTAAGAAATGACACAGGACGCAACAAGAGACGACATTAGACGAGAAGGATTGCGCGCTGCCATAGGCAACGCGGCACGGCTAAATAGACAAGACAATTAGACATGAGGAAGAGACAAGGGCGGGGCAGACACGTGACACAAAACATCAACAATAGCACGTGGCCAAAGTCCGGGCATAGTGATGTGCAACCAGTGGATCTGTAACTACTTCTTTACATCACTGTTCTGGAAGGAACAGATTATGCTACGATGAAAGAAAAAATAAATAAAACAATTTCGCACACATCTCTAGATCCAAAATACTCGCAATAGTCATACAGTAAAATAAACGAACAATGTTTCGCTGTATCTATCTCACAGTTTTTCCATCACTAACACCTCACAATAGTGACTAAAGTATGAACTAGTCAACAAGTCAAATAGCACATACTGTACAACCCCTAGTAGCTAGGTAGCTCTGTGTGGAAAAGTTACCTGTAAAACACTGGATGTTTATCGATGACCGAATCACGTAACAACTTCATGCCTGAAACTACTTACATTCCAAATGTCAGCATTGATGTAATGTACATACTGTATCTTTCAAGAGAACAAAAACTCATACATCCTGTGTCGGTAGAACATTAGCTGTGGGAACAGTCAAAGGTAATCCGGTTACCAAACCGTCAAGAAGACGATGATTAAACATATTTGTGTTTACTCCGGTCATTACTGTAAGACACCTCGCTCTATGACAAAACAATCAGTGACACTGTTGTAGATAATGAAGCTAAATCAAGTTCATCATGTATAGAAAGTGGGAGTGTGGGAATTCAGTGCGTCTCTATGGAGATTGGGAAAGAAATCTGAGCAGCCAGGATGTGTGGGCTCACAATGGTATGTATGTTTAACTATCAACAGTCTTAGTCTTCACCTTATAAAACATTCCCAACTGTGTACATTACCTGTGCTGTTTGTGAAACACTTTGATGCAAAGCGTCAGATAATTCAGATTATTATTATAATTAACTGAGCGGTTGAATCGGTTATCGTTATGCACGGAAATCACTGAACTTGGGTAGATTTTGGGTTTCCAGAGCTGGACTTGGAGGCTTCATGACCTAGTGTTGGGCCACAGCCTACTGTATATATCAGTGAATTAAACCAAGCACTTGAAAATATTCTGCAGCAGAATCAATTAACATGTGGAAACAAAATGGATGAAGTAAACAAAACATGAACTATTGCGACTTCTGGAGCAGATTGTTTGTTGCTGTTTATTTATGTAAATGATTTACATGAGCTTTAATAATGTTTCATAGATTTATCCTCCCTGGAGTGAAGGTGAGGGGAAGTGACACGGTTTTGTTCTTGGCAGGTGTTAAGAAAGAAATTGGACAGAAATTCAACAGTGGTTGAGAAAAGGAAGCAGTTATACTCTTGAGGTTTCTCAAGGGTTCTCTGGATATTTGAGGGACAATGCAAAGCCAGTTAGGGTTCTAGATTTATATTTGACACCAAGAGTGACATGTAGACGATGGTTCCTGTTCAGTAGAATACAATGATAACGAAAGCAAAACGTCCAAAAGCGAATTTTCTACTATTCAATTAAACATATAAAACATCGATGCGACTTTTATTAGTCTGTCTCCCAGCGTGACATGCATTGTTATAATGGCTCTAGTGTTTAATGCACCATCTGTGAATGGGTCATGAAAGAAGTATGAATGAAATATTGGAAAATTCGAAATCGTTACAGTTTCTAGTTCTTTCTCTCGTTTTTTAATTCCATCTGCTATATCAAATTCTTCTTCATATGGTCAATCAAAGTATTGACCTGATCATCCATTTAGTTTCTGATTAAATCTTCCAATGCTTTCGTTCTTTCTTTAATAAATCAAGTGCTAGATTTTCACCTCATTTCCACCAGTCCAGGATTTTGTTCTGCTCCAATTACCAACCTGCCAATTAGTTCATTAAAGGCAGTAAATGCTTGAGCAAAGTGATTCGCCATCAATTATCCAGATTATACGTTTCATAGTCAGCTTAAAACTCTGACTGACTCTTTGCAGGTAGGTCAGGTGTGTTTTCGGGGTTGCTATGTGACCACCATTCATAATAAAAATCTGAGTCGTACTGTATCTCTACTCCACTAACAAACTCCTCATTAGGAGGAAGGGGAGGAGTGTATCCTGCTTATTAAACCATGTAAAACAACAGTTTGCATCTTCTCTGTTCTCACACCCCTTCTCAGCTCATGAAGATCCTAAGAATAACAGTGAAGAGGGAAAAAATCTCACAGAAATGTACAGTGCATGATTTCATCATCATTTTCAATACTGTAGAGGTGGCATTTAAGTCAAATCAGCATTCAGTGTGCAGGCGTGAGAGATGAGTCAAAAGTTGTCGTAAACACTTTACATTGCATTATATTTGCATTTCTGTCAGCTTTCCTACATGAGTGCTGTTGACTGGGTCTAATTTTACAAATGGTTTGATTCCCACTGCAAGGCTTAAGCACACAACAAGCCTGTTTCAATGCTGATAATACAGCTCACAGCTTTCCATGCACTCTATATGAATCCCTAATGCTCTCTGTACATAATTTGCTGTTTTTTACCTTTCTTCTTTAGTTAGTTTGGATATTAGAAGGCAAAATTCGAAATCTAAATGTCATTGACACTGTATAGACAATCACGTTGTTTTTCTTTCTTTTCTCTTTTTTTATTGTAGTTTCATAAGAGAAAGTGGACAAGGTTGAGCTGGATAATCCTTACAAGAGACATTTACAGATCATTTTCTCATGAATTATTTTTTTTTCCAATTTCTTTGCATAAACCATTACTGTAACTCAGATGTTGGAAAATTGTACATCTATTAAACCACTAACTACAAGTTAACCTTGAATAGGAACATTTTTTTTTCCTGCATGCACAACGTACAGTTTTCTTGAATACTGAAAATGCATTAGTTTGGTACAGCATTTTCATCTTGCAGGATCACTGAAGCTTAAAGCACCTCCATCTTCTCCTTCTCCTTTTCACCTCCATCTTTAAAGCTAGTTAAGGTGTTATTCATGCTCTTCATCACAATGCCCTTAAATATAACATAACAGCATGGGACACTTTATACAGGTTATACAGCATGCTAGAAACTATCTATGGCATTAAATCTAACTGAACAGAGCGAGCGGATTATGGAGTTGATCTCCATATTGTTTAAATAGCTTGTGTATATATGTGTGTGTACTTTGCTTATCACACAATGCCGGTGAGTTTAATCCTGTCCAAATGGGCAATGAGTGATTATATAAACACGTCCAAGCCACACAGTCAGATAAGGTCGATGAAGGGTAAAGCGCTGAAAACTTTTGCCTACATGTGGCCTGCATGTCCTCTTCGTTCCTGGAAATTTTATCCCAGCCATTGAGCAAACAGAGTGATAAATTGCTTGAAATCTTTCCTGTTTCTTCATACTGTCTGTTCCATGCTTTGCCATCATTGCCGTCACTGAAGCTGATGAGCACGAGGCAGACACAGGTCATACAATTGACTAGATAGCTCTCTCACTCATCTCACTCATTTTCTACCGCTTATCCGAAGTACCTCGGGTCACGGGGAGCCTGTGCCTATCTCTGGCGTCATCGGGCATCAAGGCAGGATACACCCTGGACGGAGTGCCAACCCATCGCAGGGCACACAGACACACTCTCATTCACTCACGCAATCACACACTACGGACAATTTTCCAGAGATGCCAATCAACCTACCATGCATGTCTTTGGACCAGAGGAGGAAACATGAGTACCCGGAGGAAACCCCCAAGGCATGGGGAGAACATGCAAACTCCACACACACAAGGCAGAGGCAGGAATCGAACCCCCAACCCAGGAGGTGTGAGGCAAAGGTGCTAATCACTAAGCCACCGTGCCCCCCCTAGATAACTCTATTTAACGTTATTTCTTTTCCCAATAGCTATAGGGAAAAAGGTATATAGTGTTAATGAGTAAAGCTGGGTTTAGACTGTATAGTTTTTGGCCTGGTTTTAAGCATGAATTATTTGTTCTTGATTTAAGATCAATTCAGGACTTTGGTTAGTCACCAGTGGTCCATTTACCAAAAAAATACCAATAATGTTGGGAATTTTTGAATAAAATCAGAGTGTGAACACTGCTATGACTGAATTGTCTTGAACTAGCAAGAACAGACTTCTGCAAATTCAAAACCCGCAGTTTGGTCATACAAATGGTGAAGTCGTGGCCTAATGGTTAGAGAGTTTGACTCCTAACCCTAAGGTTGTGGGTTCGAGTCTCGGGCCGGCAATACCACGACTGAGGTGCCCTTGAGCAAGGCACTGAACCCCCCCAACTGCTCCCCAGGCGCCGCAGCATAAATGGCTGCCCACTGCTCTGGATGTGTGTTCACGGTGTGTGTGTGTTCACTGCTGTGTGTGTGCACTTTGGATGGGTTAAATGCAGAGAACAAATTCTGAGTATGGGTCACCATATTTAGCTGTAAAAAAAAAAAAAATTGTATCCACAAATGTGCAAAATATTTTTTGGCCCAAATTTACTGTTAAACTACATAATAGTATATGTTTATTGGTGGCCAATGACAATGGAACCTTCTAGAAAGCTTGGGAAGTTTCTGCTGACTGCTGTGATGCTCATGAAAAACTTGTCAATAGGATGATCTGGGGAGGCTATAGATATGGTAGTGGCAATGGAGAAACATAAAAATGCTGATCATATAAAATACCATGTTTATGTCAAGGTCTACTTGAGAAATGTTTTCCATTTTTCTGTACAAGTCCTCATTGATGATGTACACAGAACATGTCTTTTACTTTCATCACAGGTCTAGGATTAGAGGAACTTCAGCATAGAAATCTAACTCGGAGAACTCAGAGTGTAATATATCCCGCTCTTTAGGATCATCTCATACACTTTGACAAGTAATTATCATAACGCTTATTACTCAAAATCATCAAATGGTTGCTTAACTTTGCATGAAAACTATGGAATCAAGGCTCTTTTGGCCTTGTGGCATCTGCTGTCTACACAATACACATAATAAACACACAAACGTGAATATCTCTGGTCAAAGTGGTGCAATGAACATTTTTTTCCTGCTTTATTTTTGTACCTTTTACAAATCAATATCTCATTAGTCCTTCAGTCTTTCAATATCATGCTACAGTAACGAAAATGATGTATACATTAAAGTTGCAAAAATCAATATGTAGGGCTGCAAAATAAGTTATATACCATCACGTCAAGGGGGTTTGAAAACAAAGGCTTTAACCACTAATTTCCTCCTGAGGTTCTGTATATCCATCAAACCTATAAAACAATGTGTTTTATTTGTAATGGTCTTTGATCCTATCGCTCTGTATATTTGAGAAAGAAAATGAAAAAACGATTGAAAAAAAACAACTTCAGATTAACGTTATTGTGGTTTTTGTGTGTGTCACTGTGTCTGTTAACATGAAGCGCTTTTACCGTTCAGTTACACCATTTTTTATTAAAAAAAAATAAGCAGAAAAACAGAAACAGGTGATCACGGCATTGCTCCCTCTCCCTTTCTGTCTCCATCTATCTATTTATCAGTCATTTTTCAATCATTTTTATCATAAAAAAAATCATTTTTGTTTTTGTTTTGATTCAACGTTTTTTAGTAGAAAATCACCCATCGCACATCAACATCTATTTCCCTGCCTTTATGCCTCTATTTTCCTTTATCCTTTATAAAGTTCAACTCATTATAGCAAATCCTTGAATTGGCCACTAATTCTTCTAAAAAGCATAGAGAATAACAAAGCTTATATAAATAATGAGTGTTTATTTCTGTCAATTTACAAAATGCAAAGTGAGCAAACAAAAGAAAAATCTAAATCCAATCAATATTTGGTGTTACTACCTTTTGCCTTCAAACCAGCATGAAGTGATCTCACGACCCCCACAGAGCCCTGATCTCAACATCATCGAGTGTGTCTGGGATTACATGAAGAGACAGAAGGATGTGAGAAAGCCTACTGTACATCCACAGAAGAGCTGCGGTTGGTTCTCCAAGATGTTTGGAACAACCTACAAGCCGAGGTCCTTCAAAAACTGTGTGCAAGTGTACCTAGAGGAATTGCTGCTGTTTTGAAGGCAAAGGGAGGTCACACCAAATATCGATTTGATTTAGATTTCTCTTTTATTCATTCACTGCATTTTGTTTATTTATGAAAATAAATGTTTAACACTTCCATTTTTGAAAGCATTCTTTGTTTACAGCATTTTTTTCACACCCGCCTAAAACTTTTGCACAGTACCGTGTACACAGTCATATTTTTTTACGTTTGCTTATAAAATATTATTCCTTTTTATCTGAAGAAGGTACTAGCAAATATATCATAGAGTATATACACAGATGATGTATGTTTCTATTTGTAATGTCTTTCGTGTGACAGAAACACATGAGTGCGTACAGCATTCAGATACAAGTCAGTGGTTTTGGTGCTGTAGTTAATAATCGTGCATGAGGAAAAATCTGATCTCTGACTCTGACTTTGTCTTCAGTTTGGTTGTTGGTTCTAGTTTGAATATTTTATAAAATGATGATCTCTTGGGATTCTCTCGAGTTTATACAGTACATGAGCAGTAAGGACATTAACGGCTTGCTGATGAGAGAGGTCCAGGGAAAATGGTCAGACTGGTTCAAGCTGACAGGAAGGCTACAGTAACTCAATCACACTATTTTTTTAGGCAAGCTAGGCTGAAAACATCTCAGAATGCACAACATGTCAAACCCTGAGGCGAAAAGAATTCAACAGCAAAAGATCACATTAGGTTCCACTCCAGTCAGCCGAGATCAGAAAAATCAGTAGCATTACAGGGGGCATAGAATCATTAATACTGAACAGCTAAAGATTGTACAAAATACATCAAATCATGAAAACCAAGGAACTATTCATGCAGGTCTGGAGAAATATCAACCGAGGTGTAGTCATTAAAACCTAAGTAAGTAAGTAAGTAACTAAAAATGTATAAATAAATAAATAAATAAATAAACAACCAAATAAATAAATAGTTATAAGAGTAATAATTATATTTTTGTTTATTTATTTATTTGTTTGTTTGTTTGTTTATTTATTATTTTTAAGATCTTTATTGATTTTAAGATTTAACAGATCTGCAGAACACCCATTAAACCCATTTTAAAACCAAACAGAATATGGCACAATATATGGCTCTTGAGCCTGGAAAGTCACAGACTTGGTAAAAAAAAAAAAAAAAAAAAGAGGATTGGTTTTAGATGGCAGGAGAAACACTTTCATGTAGGTGATATAGTAAAAGTACACACTTATTCCGGAGAAACAAGAAATTGTGGCGAAAATATCCTTCAATAGCCATGCAAGAAAGGTTATTCTGAGTCTATGGGAGTTGGAACAGATAACAATACCCTTATAGGCAAGATAGATTAAATAAATAAATAAATAAATAAATAAATAAATAAATAAATAAATAGACAACATATTTTTCAGGTGACAATACAACTAAATAGCCGTAAAAAAATGTATATATATGTAAACTTCAAATGATATGCTCTTTCTCGACTATGTTAAGGTCAGATGACAGGAATTACGTTTTATTCCACAGAGCATTGACTTATTTCTCTGCAAATAACTCCTGCATGGATTTCCAGACATTTTCAAATAGCTGAGATGTCCTCGAACCTTTCACAGGTGGTGTACCTACCTACCTGTTCTTATTTCCATTTTTATTCATCTTTTATTCGTCCATGGCTGAAGGGTGATAGTTTGACACCATTTAGAAGTTTCACTTCTACTCTTCCACTGGAGTCTCGATGATTATATGAATATGGGGGAAATAATACTAAGGCATTTGTTTAAACTATTACACTGTTATAAATCCTACCACATGATGGTCCTTCACCCTGGCTGTCTGTCATTCAGCGTAAAAGATGTATTAACCTTTTTGTAGAATTTTCTAGAAGCCAATTCAGTTGGAATATTCTGAATAGTTAGTGAGACTGACTATGTGCAGCTATCAGTTTAGACGTATTTAAACAAGACATATTTATTGCTACTTTATTCAGAAAAAGCTTTCATTTGGAATTACTAAGTACTAAAAAAAAACCATGAACTATAATTTAACATAAAAGTTTTTTGTTACTCTTTTTATACAACAACTAGAACACTTTTGGACATTTTTATAGTTCCTGAGCTGACCTTGTCCTGAAGGATCTGCCCAATCCTCACACTCTTGCAAGTTTCTAAAGAATTTATTTAGTTTTATATCCCCAAAGGAACAAATCAGTCATTTAAACCACAGCGAGTCTAACCAGAGTAAATATACTAAAGATGAATAAATAACTGTTATACAGTAAACATATTGTGTGGCACAGTGCGAGCACCGGCTACGCAGCCAAATTGATCAGTTTTTATGTCCCAAGCTTCATATTTGTCCACCAGCCTGGAAATAAAACACACACCTGCTCCTTTTTTTTCTTCCGGAGCCAATGGGAACCCGTGCTGAACGATATCCAATATCCAGTTCACAGTTTAGCCCTCAAAAGCCTACAAAGAAAGCTGTGATGGACTTTTTTTTTGCCTTACTCAAACTCCAAGTATTTAGAAAAGTAGAAGCTTATTATTCCTCAAGTTTTGATCTTACCGTAATCCTGTCTTAAAAATGCCAGGCATATCTCTGGCTGCAGGATTTCTGTCTGAATGAAGCACAAATGATAGTGCGTTCACATAAATAAGTGGTTAAACTATTTTTTTCTTCCTGTTTTGAATTACCTGGTCTGGTAATTGGATTTGAAATCCAATTTGGCAAAAAAAAGCACAGAATTGGAACAGATACCAGAAGTGGCATTTGAAGCACTGAAGCACTCAATTAGAGAATTATCTACAGTGGGCTATTACATGGTGCGAGAGAGAGCATGAGAGAGAGATTAGACGACAGAGGGAGGGTTTTAGCACTAATCCTGAACCTGGAAGCTTTTGGACAGTTTCTGCGTCAAATGATTTGGATTTATTTTCCAGCTCAGCGTGACTCCTCAGAGTCCTTCACTAAGAAGGTGTTAGTATGAGCGCTTACTGTAGATCTCATTTCATCAGTAACGTAGTGCAGGTCAGCTCTGAGAGGACAAATGCATGGGATAAGATTGTATTTGTGGAATATAGACAGATATCTGAAGTCCATTCTGTATCTGTAGTGAATGAGAAACACATCTGAACCACAACATCTGGCTTCTCAAACCTTTAAGGGATTGAGGTGAGAGGCTGCGACCGGAATGTAAATCTTTCATGAAGACTGGTGAGGCTGTAGTCTCCAGGCAATCATCCATAAAATGCCCATTTTCCCTATAACTTGTTTATTTAAATGTTCCTGTTTAACTTATTTATTTAGATGCTCAATTATAACTTATTTAAATACTCTTATTTTAAAAAGAAATTTATAAACATTAAATAAATTATTGCCAGAAGGTCATAATTAAATTTTTTATATTGTTGGTAATGCAAAGGGTTTTTGTTCTTTATTTTGAATAGACAATATTGCAATTGAGCCTAACAAGTGGATTCAAGTGCAGCAAATTTATTCCATTTGATTCAATTCAGTTAAACGACTGTCCAGTTTTAAAGGGGATTAATGGCTGTTCCGCAAGATATTTACACACGTGGACAAAATTGTTGGTACACTTCGGTCAATGAAAGAAAAACTCACAATGGTCACAGAAAAAACTTTAATCTGACAAAAGTAACAATAAATAAAAATTCAATGAATGTTAACCAAAGAAAGTCAGACATTGCTTTTCAACCATGCTTCAACGGAATTATTTAAAGAAATAAACTCATGAAACAGGCCTAGACAAAAATGATGATACCCCTACTGTAACTTAATCCTTGAAGAGTCTCCTTGTGCAGCAAAATACTCCACCAAACACTTCCTGTAGCTGTTTATAAGACTGACACAATGAAGGGTACCAACAATTTTGTCCATGTGTGTACTAGTAATAGTAAATAGAAAAAAATATTATTATTATTATTATTATTATTATTATTATTATTATTATTATTATTATTATTATTAGTATTATTATTATTGTTATTATTGTTGTTGTTGTTGTTGTTGTTATTGACACATTTATGTGTTAGTTAGTTAGTTAGTTAGTTAGTTAGTTATTTTATTTTTTTATTTATTTCAAGTTTAACATGGACATTGTCACAAAACAGGTTTAAAAAAATGTATACAATCAGGATATAAATCATACATTGTAAGACAAGAACTCCCTGAGACAACACAAGGAAAGAAACTTTGAAAGGAAACCAACACAAAATGGAGCCCCACCCCTTAGTCTCGACACCAGATTGTGGGTTAATAAATAACAACTCTTCTTCAAGCTTATACTGTAGTGCAGAGGTGCAAAACATATGTCCCATGGGCTGTATACAGTATACAATCCACCCTGAACGATGAAGTGTCAGATACAGTGTGGGGGGTAGGGGGTGTGAGGGACTACTAGTTGTCATCTTCTCACTTTTATTGACACCCACATTGACACCTCCAATTATTAATTTATCCTCTCATTTGTTGGCTTTATTTGGCACCATTTCCCAGGTGCAGGAACACGTGCAGTTTAATTTACACAGACTTGCTAGAATTCATGCAATGCACATCTAATGAGGATTCTGAATGTCGAGTGTTTATAAGTCATTTGTTATCTTTAGTGGATGTGCCCAAAGAATTGAATATTTAAAGGCACTATACTGTAAATCCAATCAAAGTCAAATATTCAGGCACTTCTACAGCTCTCAAAAGGCAAGTCCGTTTTCAGTCCTGAGCCGTGTCCCGAATGTCATACTATGCACTCGCACTCTAATGTAGAGTGTACAGATTTTATAAGGTCCATCTCAAATGGAATAGTAAAGTTTTTTAATAACCAAATTTTGAAGCCATTTTCCAGTTGACGACAAACGACAAACACGTAACGAGATGCCGCTAGCTTAAGCAGTATACTTTTTTAAAATTTTTAAAATGTTGAAAAATAAACTAAACAATGTGCGTTTAGACATTTATAAGACGTCTTTTCTCATCCAGCATCAGCGCCTGGAAGCTACGTCCCTCTTCTACTACGTAGTGTTAAGTACATGAAGTGTCCAACATTCTACACTTCTGTTTTTGTTTCGGTTGAACAAGTGCAAGTGTAGAATAGTTCATAAGTACGTGATCTGGGACCCAGCTATAGTCAGGAGGTGAATGATGCTACTGTGAAGTTTAGCAAATATTAGTTATTTATTGATTTAAAGGTACAGAAGATGGTAATAATCTGTATTATCAAGGTGAGTCATATAAATATGCCAGTAACTGATAGCAATTTAAATAACCATATATAATAAATAAGATTAAGGAGAAAGAATTGGGGGGGGCATGGTGGCTTAGTGGTTAGCACGTTCACCTCACACCTCCAGGGTTGGGGGTTCGATTCCGGCCTCCGCCTTGTGTGTGTGGAGTTTGCATGTTCTCCCCGTGCCTCGGGGGTTTCCTCCGGGTACTCCGGTTTCCTCCCCCGGTCCAAAGACATGCATGGTAGGTTGATTGGCATCTCTGGAAAATTGTCCGTAGTGTGTGATTGCGTGAGTGAATGAGAGTGTGTGTGTGTGCCCTGCGATGGGTTGGCACTCCGTCCAGGGTGTATCCTGCCTTGATGCCCGATGACGCCTGAGATAAGCACAGGCTCCCCGTGACCCGAGAAGTTAGAGGTAGAAAATGAGTGAGAGAGAGAGAGAAAGAATTGTGGTCTTTTTATTATGAGATTTGTCTTCCAAATCTGAGTAAGTTTGCCAAGCATTATTAAGTATATCCTTGCAGTAACAGTTTATAGGTACAAATCTACAGTATCTGTTGAGACTATTCACTAAAGTAAAGGTTAAAAAAAATAGAGTATCCATGTTCAGCAGAAGGTGAGTCACACGAGTAGAAGCATTTTCAGTTTTATCCCAATGAACTATAAACATCTGTGCACAATGTGCAGCTTGATTTAAGCCCCGAACACTGATTTATTGGCCACTCCATCTCCTCCAGAAATGAGTATTGAATAGTAGAGAATAGATAAATAAATCCACTATCTTGATTGCGAGCAGCTTGCTGTCAAAATCCAGTGGAGCATCTTAAATGGATTATTGATCCCATGACCTTTCTTTGGTTTAAGGTTTTCTCATGTTTGTTCCTGTGATGTTGACTTAACTCATGACATAAACCGTGGGATTGTTCAAACATTACCTCTCTGCATTAGACTTTTAATTACTCTCTCCTGTTTAGCTGTGAACTCGGGACAGTAAAGAATGAACACAATAAACAGTGCGGCTGCTTCACCACTTCCTGCTGAGAGAGCCAGTGCTCTGACTGCTATGAGACATTACCATCGTAATTGTTTCGCAAAAGTTTGGAGAAGGCTGTATCGAACGGATCCCATTTTGCCTGCTGATTCGCTGCCAAATTGATTCAGGGGACGGTTTTAACAACATAATAATGCATTGTCCTCTACATGTGAAATTACAAAGAGGAATGAAATCAATATAACTTTTCTCGAGTAAAAAAAGGCAATACTCATTTTCAGACAGTAAAAATATAGTGCATATTGCGCTTAATTAAATTTTCAGTCGTGCCTTATGCGTTTGACAGGACAGGGAGGAATGCTCAATATAAAATAAACTTTACAGTCTGAGGAGGATGGAGGTTCACTTCTCATCTGTCTATACTGGTGTGACAAAAAGCAGCAAGTACAATGTAATGGACTGTAGATGCCTGTTTGGGATGTTGCTCTGTTAAAACACTCACTCACTCACTCATCTTCTACCGCTTATCCGAACTACCTCGGGTCACGGGGAGCCTGTGCCTATCTCAGGCGTCATTGGGCATCAAGGCAGGATACACCCTGGACGGAGTGCCAACCCATCGCAGGGCACACACACACACTCTCATTCACTCACGCAATCACACACTACAGACAATTTTCCAGAGATGCCAATCAACCTACCATGCATGTCTTTGGACCGGGGGAGGAAACCGGAGTACCCGGAGGAAACCCCCGAGGCACGGGGAGAACATGCAAACTCCACACACACAAGGCGGAGGTGGGAATCGAACCCCCAACCCTGGAGGTGTGATGCGAACGTGCTAACCACTAAGCCACCGTGCCCCCTCTGTTAAAACATTTAGACGTAAAAAGAACATGACCTTCAGTGCCAAGACTTTAATTGTTTTAATTGATTTCCACACAAAGAATGTTGCCGCCTTCAAACTGATTTACAACAACTGTGTTGATTCTCATGTAGCTTTCCAGAATATTCAGTCACTGAGAAATATAAAATCTAATAATCAAAATTTAATTCTTTATAATTTTAGTAAAAATCCACCTGCAATGACTTGCATACCCGCGTCTTCATAATTAGCATGTGATATTCAGTGCCGTCCAAGATCGATGTAGCAGAGCTTTATTCCTTTGTTGCAGTAGTAGCTCAAGGTTCTGGGTTGGTGATTGAAGGATTGGGGTTCACTGCCAAACTGCCACTGTTAGGCCCTCAAGCAAGGCCCTTAACCCTCTCTGCTCCTGGGGTACAGTACTGAGTATCCTAATATCCTAAAAGTATCATCTGAGATTGTTGATTTCTCCCCCACTGATGTTGGAACTGTGCTAGGCATGTTCTATTGTCGAGTTAACCTTTAATGAAGTCTGCACGGCACTTTTAATCTCCGCATGTAAAACCTCAAAGTGCAAGCATGCTTTATCAGACCAGTGACTGAGACAATGGCAAGCCATGAGACCCTTTCATTGTTGAGTAAAATGGATGTACAATGGCTAAACAGTTCAGCACAATTTAACAGGTCGAATGGGATATTTTCATCCAATTGCTTGCCCTCTGAAAGCTGAAACATATCTGTTGTGAAGTGTACCATGCTCCACTTTAAACATGGTAGTGAGACATGAGTGTCATACACAGACATGTTGCACATGATGGCATGGTCACAGTGCTACTAGAACAAGAACTCGTGCAAACCTGAATTCACCCATAATTTTTCTGGTTATCATGTGTTTTTTTTTTGGGGTGCATGTGTCAGTTAGTGACAGTCTGGAAACAAGATGTTTTTTTTTTTTTTTTTACACTGTAGTAATAAAAATGTCCAGACTCAGCAGAATCTATAAAACGAGGCTTATCTCTGCTCCACAATAATGCCTTAAAAAGGTTGCTAACTATGCCAATTTCTATCATTTAGCCACATTAGTTCCTTTAAAATCTTAAAAATCACATGCAGCATTGTGAAAATAATCAATAAAAATCCACTCATATTTAAAACATTCAGAAACAGAAATCCCTACTGTACATCGCCTCCATTTCAGTTTTGGATTTATGACAGACTTTGTACTGAATAATTGTTTTTTTTTCACAGTTAATGCTTTTTTCTTTGATTTAAGCAAGCAAAAACATACACTCACTAACTACTATATTAGAAAACACCTGTGTACCTGCTCATTTTTGCAATTATCCAATCAGTGAACATCGTAATGTATAAAAGCATGCAGATACAGTCAAACATCAGAATGGAGAAACATATAACAGTATCAGAAGGATGCATCTATTTTTGCCCAAACAGGCCACATCGGTGCTTGTTAAGTCTTTTTTCATGACTGGATACTGCAACTTTCTCTTTGGAGGTCTACCAATAAATGCAAGTCAACCTCTGCAACCATCTCCCACATCACCCCATTGATACAGAAGCCCTCCACTGGCTTCTAATATCTGCACACATCATATTTAAAACACTGATGAATGCCTACAAAGCCCAAACCGGACCAGTACCGTCTTATCCCAAAGTTCTTATCACTCCCTGCGCTGCACCATACTATCTCAAATCCTTTAGCATCATCTTCTTGCCTGGTCACACCATTTCTCAAGATACAAGGTAGGTCTGCATCAAGACTCTTCTCTGTCCTGGCACTCAATTCAGGCCAATTGGATGAATGAACTTTGTTAATGTGGGTCACAGTAGGCATGCATACAAACACATTTTTTAATTTTAGAGTAATGGATGGAAGACAAACTTGGAGCATGTGTGATGTGTCATTGTACCACGTCAGGCCTCGTTTCCCCCTGGTGGTGGCAGATGAGCCCTGCTTGCCCATACCGTTTCCCCTGTGCAGCTGTCACAGGCAAAGTCATTCACTCTGGCATCTCGGAGCCCAGAGGGCACAGCCTGGCTGGCGTAGAGGGACAGAGCAGAGGGGGTTTATACTGGGTCACAGATGTGAACAACTTCGCCAGAGTCTCAAAAACAGAGGGAAAGGGGACGATTCATTCTGAGTCACTGCGGAGAGAAACTGTACTAGGGCATCCAGCATAGCATGGGTCAAGCCCCAGGCTCAGATGAGACCATCGGAGGGTGTAATAATGTCTTAATTGCATCTGAGGCAGACTTTATTGGGTTATTGGCAGAGAGGCTGAAGAGGCGCGACTAAGCTGGCGGTCAAGGCAGTGTTCAGGCAGACTCTGGAATCTATGAGTCACTCCCGACAAAAACAATAGCCTTCAGAGGGGACATTCGAGATCTGCAGCTGTTCTTACTAAGATTTCTCTCATTCATAATCATATACAGAATCAGTTAAAATGCAGAGAGAAATAGCTTGCATTTTTAATGGCATATTTTAACTGGTAGTAATATATAGTGTACTTTTCATTTTATGCTGGATCTATCTTTAATATTTTTTATTTGGTTTAGGTTTATTGGTTGTCTTGGTTATAATGCTTCATTTTTATGGTTTGGTGTTCCTGGGTCTCTTTTTTTATTTTTTTATTCTACAATGATTTGGGTTTAAAACATGTGTCCTATTGTCAGGAGATCTCAATGCCACCTCCATCCATAGCTGAGACTACTGTACAAGCAAGCAAAACATTTCAGGCTCTCTGTGTCAGAGGGGCATTCATTCGCTCAGCTGTCAATCACAGTGGCATTGGCAAAACATCACAATTTGATGAACGAAAGATAATGCTTTCCCTCAAGCGTTATGCTTCGTTGTGATGCAACATGAGCAACACTGTCTCAAAGACTTTAGGAAGAGCTGGCTGGTGGGTGGGATTTTGCCAGGACCTAACTGACAGTGGGAGAAAAAATTAAATCCAGGAGACTTGGTTCATGATGATCATCATCAAAATCATTAGTAGCTTTTGTTCTTGCGCATGTTCAGTTGTCTCTGATAAACATTAACCTAATTGTGTGCTTGTAAGATTAACTCAGACTCTGTTTGAATAAATATGACTCAAGTGACATTAGCCTGATCTGTCTCTGTGGAGGATTCTTACTGCTTTTGAGTCTCTGTGATCCACCAAGACATTTTGAGAGTTCTGTGAGTTAAAATGTCACACAGATGATCTCAAACTCACCGCTATTTCTTGGGTGCACCACAGATGTGCTTTTGGGGCAAGTTCAGGCAAAGAATGTAATGTTCGTCTACTGTATGTGCGTGGCTCCATTTCTGTCCAGACATGTTTGATTACTGCCCTCTTGTGGTCAGTTTCTCAAAATGTAATCATGTGTACATCATGTACAAGGTAACAGAATGATTTCAGCTGTGGTTTTAGCCTTAATAAAAAATAAATAAATAAATAAAATAAAATAAGGATACAATCATATGCTATCTAAAATGTACCAAACAACATGTATAATGCTTATAATAGAGAAAGTGGCATTATTAGATAATATGCTAGTACTGGCATAATATAAAAGATATTCAAGTAACTGCACTAACTAATTTGGTAGATAATAATAATAATAATAATAATAATAATAATAATAATAATAATAATAATAATAATAATAATAATAATAATAATAATTCCCCTCATGTGAAGTTACATCAGATAAGAACAGAGCTGTAAAATCAGATAAAGGTAAAAAAGAAAAAGAAGCTCTTTGATCGATATGAACTCTTGCTTCTGGCAGTAAAAATGTGGCAGTAGGTTAATAATGGCTCGCCTGCACCAAGTGGTGGAAAAATTCAATTTTGCACTTCCTTTCATGTAGCAGGAATATATGCCTTGCTTTGTTTGAAATAGACTGTGTGAAGATGAAGGCGTAATGACAGAATTTGTATCAGCTCATAATAATTTGATGTTGAATAGGAGCTTATCTAGAATGAAATGTCTGGATTCCAGATGAATGAAGATGAGTAAATGGAATTTTGTTGTTAGAGACGCAGCTCTCCGGCAGCAAATTAAACAAACCGCAATACAGTCACACAAGCAACGGTTCTGACCATAAAGTGGTAAATAAACACAAAATTATGCTTTGTATAGAATATCTATGGAATAAAGAGTGGAACACTATGCAGTGTGCAGCAGCATTAGGCCTGAAAAACTCCCACCAATGTTCTTTTTCCTGGAGCAGCTGAACCTTTTTGCTCTGCGCTAAACTGGACTTGATGAAAAGCCTGAAAGCACATCATTAGTCCTGGAACCATGGGGCCAGACAGGTTACTCGAATCATGTTTCAATTGCCACTTTAAGGTTGTGGCAGACTCGCACCTGCTCTATTTTTGAGTTTCTGTTACGGTGAGGTGCAGCAGGGCAAGTCACACTAAAATCAGCTCCATATCTCCGCCACTGCTGGTCAGAGAGAAACAAACTCTCGCTGAAATGTTTGTAATCGGTGTGTCTTGTTGGGGAAAGAATCTTTATTAAAGCAAAAAAAAAGGACTAAAAATTGCATAATAACACAGCTGTTCATGACTTTATTGCACTACTTAACACAAAAGAAAAAAAATATAGAGTTTATTTGAAACAGAGAATTGGGAGAAGCCACAAAGTGAAAAATAACAGTAAATCAGCTGAGTTTTGTGAAGATGAAAAGTGCGATGTACGATTCTTCACTTTCACTCTGCTCTGCTTAACCCTTGTACGTTGTTCGGGTCTGTGGGACCCATATTCATAAACATCAGTAGTTATGAAAAAGTTTTCTTCCTTGTAAATTTGTTGATTTTTTTCCACTCATAACTTGATTAAATTTGATTTTCTTTTTTTTATTACATTTTATTAAAAAAACCACAAAAAACC
Source organism: Tachysurus vachellii (assembly GCF_030014155.1). NCBI lineage: Eukaryota > Metazoa > Chordata > Actinopteri > Siluriformes > Bagridae > Tachysurus > Tachysurus vachellii. The sequence goes on from NC_083468.1 coordinate 23,279,522, forward strand.
AATAGCACTTGAATTAAAAAATGTGATGTAATAAAGGTAAAGGGCAAATATTAACCATATATGCTGTTTATATTGCTTGTAATTAGGATGAAGTAAACATTTGTAGAGTATTTTAACATAAAATATTTGATTGTGTTGAATTAAAAACCCAAAAAATGCAACGGGTCCACCAGACCCACGAACACTGGCTGAGTAACAAAAATACGAACACCATACAAGGGTTAAACAGTAAGGGTTTAATTATTGAGTAAATGCTGGATTGTAACCTCTCAAAAAAGGTTCTACTTGACCCTAAAAGTGATCTTTTCTGTAGAGCTTTTTGTTGGGTTCTACTCTGTAGCTTACTTTAAATGATGAGTGAAGCCCCACCTCTTCATGAAACTCTTAAATTAGCATTTTTTTTCCATGTTCAGTCTAAATGTATATTAAAAAAAAACAACAACAACAACAACAAAACCCTGAACAGAGTTTTATGTTGCTCTGGACACGGTCGTCTGCCAAATGCCGTAATTGTAAATGAAATGTTAATAGCTGGTTAATCGAGCAATTACGCTCTTAAAAATAAGGATTCTTGTTTTTTTGTCAGTGTGTGTGGTTCTGTGAAGAAACTTTAACATCCATGGACTGATTAATTTTATTGCAGAAAATGTTCTTTGTAGTGGAAACGGTTCTTTAGACTAAAAATGTTTTCATGGAACTACATTTTTTTTTTTGGCTGGGGCAAAAATAGTTTTTAATGCATCACTAGGAAAACCCCTTTTGGTTCATCCTGGCAACTTTATTTGTAAGAGTGTACTGTTCTTATCTTTTTATATAAGTACTACTTTGGCTCATTTCCGATTGGGAAACACTCAGGATTATACATTGAAGCATTAGTTCCTCAGACTATTACTGTTCTTAAACTACTTTAATGACTCTACAGTATTTCAACCTGAAACTGTGAAATTCTCTATTGTGGGTTTTCCATAGAACCTTAAAGAATTGGTTCATGGTTATATTGAATTTTCACCTTCTAATGTAGGTAATAATAATAGGAGCTAACTTGCTTCATGGACACACCATAAAAACTCAGGTCTTGGATTCTACATCAAACCTTCTATGGTTGCTTCATTGGACAATTATTATGCTTACTGTACATTTTTAAAAGGGTTCCACTTCCTGAAACACCCAGATGTAAATTTGTAGATTGTAGCTCTGTTGTGGGATGTGGTAGCTTAGTGGTTAAGGTATTGGCCCACTGATCGGAAGCTTGTGAGTTCATATCCTAGGTCCACCAAGCGTCCGCTGCCCCTGAACAAGGCCCTAAATGCTCAGTTGTATAGAATGAGATGTGTTCTTGTGATGAACTAATAGCATCTGATAATTATAATTTGTTGGGGCAGTGCTAGATCAGGGGTTCAGGTGTTGGTTGTGTCAGAAGTCAGAAGGTTGTGAATTTCTACATGAATCCCTGGGAAACACTTAGATGGTTCTACCAAGACCCTTATACAGATGCTTCATTGCATAATTACCTTCCTTACATTCTAAAAATAATGATAAGTTCAAAATGTACACAGATAAACTAAGAAATAAAAGAGTTCAGAGTTAATCTGTGTACATTTTGAACTTATCATTGTTTTTAGAATGTCACAATCAGAAGGTTGTGAGTTCAATTCCTACATCCACCAAGCTGCCACTGCTGGGCCCCTGAGCAAGGCCCTTAACCCTCAATTGCTCAGTTGTATTACGTTACATTACGTACGTCCTTTTGATAGAACTTTGGTATTCAAGTTGTATATGCTTATGTTTATTTAAGAGCTTGGTTTGGTTGGACACTACTTTTTATTCCATGCAAACTATCACAAGCTTCTAAACACGTAAAGCTCGTCTGAAAAGGACTGAATACAAATAGCACTGAGAATGAGGTTTGCTTCACCTGTATAGTACAGTAGCTCTGCCATGTTTAAAAATGCATGTCTTCATCCACACAGTGTTCATGAATGTTTATATACGAGGACAAGTGGAATTCTTCCTCATGGCTCTCTCTCACTCACTTCCTGTGATTACTTCTGTCATTCCCTTTATCTCTCACTCCCTCATTCCCTCACACACTCTCTCACCTACTCACACAAATACAATATATGATCAAAGTTGTATTGTACTTTTTGAGCAACCCCCGAAATGCAGCTTGTGTGAAGGAGAATTCAATATTGCACAAGTGACACCATCAAGGTCCTGACTTGTGGCTCATTTAATCCTCGGTATATAGGATGGTCAGTGAAAAGAGCAAGAGTAAGGAGGAACATCTAGAAACTCAATAGATCCAGAGGACACTCTGGCTTCTTTTTCTGAGAAAAAGGAATAGAAGAGATAGCTAGATAGTGGGAAGGAAAATGAGCCGGAGAATGGGAGAAGTAACTCGAAGTGAGACAGAGAGAAGCTTGAAAGGCTTTAAAGACAAAGTAGTGCGAAATGTGGAAGGTTCAATCTGACACTCTGTGAGTGTGTGTGTGTGTGTGTGTGTGTGTGTGTGTGTGTGTGTGTGTGTGTATGTGTGTCATGTATCTCTGTCTGCCCATTGCTCAAACCCTAATTAAATTTGACAAGGCCTGATGTCATCAGAAATTTGTTGAAAATTTCCAGAAATTTCATAACAGCTTCAACAGGCATATCATCAATCCTCCTATCGTATTTCATTTTGAACTTTTCACTACAGTTGTGTTTTTTATTTTATGTTATTTTTTTCCTGCAGTGCTTATGTGAGCTTTTTTTTTTTTTGCATTTGAGTCATTTTTGTATTTCTTTATGAACGAAGATTTTTATTTTTTTTTCCCTCAATATGTGTTTTTTTTTCTTTGTTAAAACTATGTTTGTGAAAAAAAAGCTGTATATGTCTCGACGGGATCTTAAAGTTATTAACATTATTTACTTAATTACTTCTCCTTTCACATCTGTATCTGATAGTTTAAGTTGCAGGGGCTTAAGTTCCAGGTCATGAAACAAACTGAATCAATCAGTTACCGTATAAACGGCATGCTTGTTGGATTGACCTGGAGAAGGTCCTGTATAATACCTATCTATCTATCTATCTATCTATCTATCTATCTATCTATCTATCTATCTATCTATCTATCTATCTATCTACATACAAGGATTAAAATGAGTGTGAATAAAATACTACAGAATAGAGAAAGAGTTGTCTGTTGCTGTGGGTGGAATCACATTTACACACTAAAGATTTGTGCTGCCCAAAAACTGTCCAAGTCACAGCTTCTTTTGTTGTATAATCTCGTCTATATTTGTCACTAGAATCTGCTGCTTTCATCATAAATTGCTAGAACATCCTGTCCATTCTGCTCCTACTGAACATCGTGTGAACATCTTCTACATGAGGGTGTCTATTAAGCTGCGTTTTTAAAAACGACGCAATTAATGAAATGTAATAAAGTGCAGCATCTAAAAGTTTGAGATCACATCGAAAATTTCTATTTTTTTTAAATTAGGATTTAATAAGCTTTAATTCTTTAAAACAAAGTAAATATTCAGTAAGTTGAATATTTAATATTCAGCACTATTTTTCACGCATATGGGTGATACTGACCATGTTAAGTCCCTTGTACAGATTTTCCTCATGTCTAATCTCTTCTAGTGAAGTGTGTGTTTAAATGACACTGATAGATTTGTTAAGAAATGGATCATGAGATTTTGTTAAAAACTTGTCACACTGTCAATAGAGCCAAAAAATCTCTCTGAAATTCACTATATGCAAAGATTTTCATTTTAACTCAACTTGTCAATAATGGAATTTGTAGAGAAATTGGTTGCATTAAATAAATAAATAAAAAAAAATAAAAATAAAATCAATAATGTTCTCTTCGGGGGCACTTTGGCTTGGTGGTTAGCACGTTCGCCTCACACCTCCAGGGTTGGGGGTTCGATTCCCGCCTCCTCCTTGTGTGTGTGGAGTTTGCATGTTCTCCCGGTGCCTTGGGGGTTTCCTCCGGGTATTCCGGTTTCCTCCCCCGGTCCAAAGACATGCATGGTAGGTTGATTGGCATCTCTGGAAAATTTTCCGTAGTGTGTGATTGTGTGAGAGTGTGTGTGTGCCCTGTGATGGGTTGGCACTCCGTCCAGGGTGTATCCTGCCTTGATGTCCGATGACGCCTGAGATAGGCACAGGCTCCCCGTGACCCGAGGTAGTTCGGATAAGCGGTAGAAGATGAATGAATGAATGAATGAATGTTCTCTCCAGGTTCAGCTGTTTTATTCTCACAAGGGTGCCCCATACTGTATTAAGCTGACTGCAGGTGTCACTTTCCAATGGTAGATAAATATTTCCACCCCACTGTTGAGAAAAGTGTAAATCTAATCCCAGGTGTGATGCACACTTTTCCCGGTGCAATCATTTCCTTTGACCTTCTGCTTTATGAACATGATAATGCTTTAAAATCTTTCTCTCTCTCACTCTCTCTTGTTTTTGCATGTACTGTATCTCTACACGATGAAGAGGAAATAATCACACTGCCTCCTCGGTGTGAATCGACTTCTCGTGTACTGACGGTTTCACGTAAGATGCTGGAGGAAACATGACGTGCGGCGCCTCGGCTTTTCACAAGGACGCAACGACCAGCACAGTGTTATAACATGCGTCTAGGTGACACACTGTGTCTTGTAGTTTACAGCCAAAAACGTGTTCCGGTATTAGTTCATGAGTATGTGTTAAAGTCACATTTAATTAGTTAGAAAGAAGTGTAGGAACCTTATTGAAATGCATAAATGGGTCATCCTTGAACACATTTTTGCATAGCTGTGGAACCTGTAATTTAAATGTTACTCATGACATCCTATTGAGCTCTTCACAGTGAACAAGTGAGAGGAGAATGGCTGCAAAGGACACGTGAGAGTGATTAGGTGAAAAGAGCAGAATACCATCTGGGGCTGTCTATAATTACACATAGACAGCATGACACGAACTGGGATAATAATTCTGTGGAGATCTATCTCTATGTTAGTCTGTGTGCTGTCATAGGGTTCAGGAGTACAGTGTCCGGGTTAATTAACGGAACCACGGTCTCCGTGTCCACCAGCGCAATCAAGCAAGTAGACTGTAATTAAAGTGACACGTGTGATCACAGTTATGTCTCTTTGTCTTCCCTATTGCAGCTGGAGAATGAAGGTGTGACTTTACAGGATCTGAATCATCTTAACAAGCAGACATGCTCTTTTATGTTGTCAGGTGGTCAGATTATAATTTAGAACTTGATTTGCAATGGCAATGGTTACATTTACGTTTATATCTATCCATTTTCTGTACTATTCATCCTATACAGAGTCTTAGGGATCCTGGAGTATATCACAGTGGACTAAGGGGACAAGGGGGACATCCTGGACAGAGTGGACAGAGTGCCAACACATCACAGGGCACAATCACGCATATACTTGCACACTACGGACAATTTAAAGCTACACATTAGCCAATCTAAATCAATTAAGGAAGTCCACAAAGCACTAAGAGGACTAAATCAAACCTACAACTCTGGTGGTGAAGGTCAAACATGCTGACAAGTAACCCACTATATAAAAAATGTCAATCTAAAAAAAAATGCTTCAATTATTATTATTATTATTATTATTATTATTATTATTATTATTATTCTGCCTTGTGTGGTCTATAAGCTTTTCCAACCCTGGTTATGCTTGGCCATGGAGGTGTACTTGCAAAACCCAATTAAATTTTGTGTTATTTTCAAGCAAAGTATCATTCATTCATTCATCTTCTACCGCTTATCCGAACTACCTCGGGTCACAGGGAGCCTGTGCCTATCTCAGGCGTCATCGGGCATCAAGGCAGGATACACCCTGGACGGAGTGCCAACCCATCGCAGGGCACACACACACACTCATTCACTCACGCAATCACACACTATTGACAATTTTCCAGAGATGCCAATCAACCTACCATGCATGTCTTTGGACCGGGAGAGGAAACCGGAGTACCCGGAGGAAACCCCCGAGGCACGGGGAGAACATGCAAACTCCACACACACAAGGTGGAGGCGGGAATCGAACCCCCAACCCTGGAGGTGTGAGGCGAACGTGCTAACCACTAAGCCACCGTGCCCCCTGCAAAGTATCATATGAGTGAAATATTAAATGATGTGTATTTTCTGTTCAGCACCGAGGTGGTGAAATGAACTTGCCCTAGATGTCGGAACAGCTGAGTCACTGCTGAATGAAAACCTACCTCCTCCTGAAACACTTAAACTAGCTCTTGTTACCCTGTTTTTTTTTATGTGAATAATTTTGTATTAATAAAGAAACTTGAGGGTTTTAGGTTGATAGTATCCTAAGTCTGTAACCTAGTGAGCCAGTGTTAATGTATTCACTGATAGAGATCGTCACTATGGATAAGGGTGTCTGCCAAATGCAAAATATGTAAATCTAAATGTAAGTGTGAATTTAGGCAGCAGGATGAAATCTTTCAGCTTGAATTTGACCTTATACTATTCCCAGACCAAATGTAGATGTTGATTTCTAGTCTGTTTCCTACGCAAAACTGAACGTTTGAAAAAAAGGGTGTTTGTAAAAATGTAGACTGTAAATTTGCTATAGAAATTACACACACTATTCAATCTTAACTGATTTCACTATAATAAATAAAAAATATTATATATATATATATATATATATATATATATATATATATATATATATATATATATATATAAAAATTAATAAAAAAGCACATTTTTACTCAGTTCTCATGATATTTTACAGTTTTACATATTTCTCATGATGACAAGGTATAGTATGTAGGACACAGTACTTACTTAATTTATTAATTAAAAATTTAATAAAAAAGTAAACTACATATAAAACAATGCAACAGAATAAAGGTTACAAACTGTATACTCAGATTTTTACAGATGGTCATATAACATGAATAATAGTTTTATTAAAGCTTGGTCCAATAATCAAAGCATGTGTTAATGTACATCAAGTCATTTGACAGCACAATACAACAGAGACTAAAGAAAAAAAAAAGAGTGAGAAGATTTGTCAGTGATGTGCTGACAGTATCTGACTGTATGTGACGCATTGATTGATGCCCAGACCTTCACTTTGACCTGATGCCTCTAAAGTACTCCAGATCCTCTGAGGTCTCTGTCATCTGTTCCACTTCTTGCACTTTTAGTGAGAATCTCAGGGAGATTCTAACCCCATCAAAACCATCTGACCTTTTCAACTTCTCCTCAAAGAAATGTCATTTGTCACAGATAAACTATTTTGGGACACACTGCTCTCCAAATGCTGAAGCATAATCCATATTATATGACTGACATGCCACTTTAATCCATCTTAAAGCTATGTCAAAATTAATTATTTACTGCAGATACGATGTTGTTCATGTGTTTTGATATTTGGCCATGATTTTTTGCACACAGGCTGCCAGGTAGTGGTTAAGATTCTGTACTTATGGATCCTTGACTGTGGGGGCAAAAGTACCTACTTTCTTTACTCAAGAAAAAGAAAAATTTGAAGAACAGCTTCTGATTCTTCACTCAGCTTCAGATTCTTCACTTTAAAGTAGAACTTCTACATTCTCTTACTCTTATTACCATCCATCCATCCATCTTCTGCCGCTTATCTGGGACCGGGTCGCGGGGGCAGCAGTCTAAGCAGGGATACCCAGACTTTCCTCTCCCCAGACACTTCCTCCAGCTCTTCCGGGGGAATACCGAGGCGTTCCCAGGCCAGCCAAGAGACATAGTCCCTCCAGCGTGTCCTAGGTCTTCCCCGGGGCCTCCCCCTCCTCTAACCGCCACCTTATTGTGGTGGAGGGGTTTGCGTGCCTGAATGATCCTAGGAGCTATGTTGTCTGGGGCTTTCTGCCCCTGGTAGAGTCTCCCAATGCAAACAGGTCCTGGGTGACGGGCCAGACAAAAAGCGGTTCAATTCCCCCTTATGAAGAAGTCAAAAGCAAGGTCTGTGACGTCGCCCGGTATGGCGCAACCGGGGCCCCACCCTGGAGCCAGGCCCGGGGTTGGGGCTCACATGCGAGCGCCTGGGGGCCGGGTCTTACCCCATGGGGCCCGGTCGGGCTCAGCCCAAAGGAGCGACGTGGGGCCGATCTCCTGTGGGCCCACCACTTGCAGGAGGAACCGTAAGGGGCCGGTGCAGTGTGGATTGGGTGGCAGTCGAAGGCGGGGGCCTCAGCGACCCATTTCCCGGACACGGAATCTGGCTACTCTTATTACCAAGGAAGGAATTTTTTTGGAAAGAAAGAATTAGATTAAACAAACCATCATCAGGTTTATTCCTAACATCTCAAATAATAGCTACTGTAGCATGAGACTAGACTAGATGATACAATCTATACAAATGCTAATAGCTACTTTTCAGATTTGAGCTTTGAGCATTATCCTTAACCCTCAGCTGCTCGAATACATGCTCAGATTGCCATCAAGTTGGTTGTTTATCAATATTTGCGTAAGGAATGAGGTGGTAAATTTTCGAGCATACAAAGCATTCAAGGTCTTTTCATTCAAGGATTTTTTAATTATAAAGTATTTTATAGTGAATCTGTTAACAAGCCTTGTTGGTTTTGGGGACTTGTCTGCATGATTCTTTAATATATTCATATAATAAATTGTAAAAATGTTTTTACTGTGTTGCTTATCCTACACATTGTCACAGGGTATCTGGTGTCTATCCTTGGGGACACGGGGCACAAGGATAGACACTTTGATACAATCACTCCCAAACCCATTCATACACTATGGACAATTTAGAGATGGCAACAGCCTATAATGCATGTCTTAAAATAATAAGAAATCCGTAGCCCCTGCTACATTTATTCAATCTGTAGTAAAGGAAGCACGAGCAAACAACTAAGGCATTATGCTATTCTTCCCAGTAACTAAGATTTCTAAGGATTCTCCTTAAGCCCCCTAATGACCCTTCAGTTAGTCTACATCACCCTATGAGCCTATCACAGGATGGAGCGTTACAGTTGCTTTAGATCCCCTGGTACCCAATGACCCATATCAGGCTTGTAGAAGTCCATGTACTGTAAAGCTCAACACGGCCTGTCACTCTACATGCAGTGCACTCTGATGAGTCTCACTGGGCCCACACTGGCTCCACATCCAGGCAAATTCAGCCTGACTCCAGATGCCTCATGAGCTGGACTTGAATAAAAGATCATCCCCAGCATGGAGAAAACTTACATTCTAGTGGGACTTGACTACATTTTGGACATGATCGGTCTTGCCATCAAATTATGCTAACATTTTAAGTTCCATTTTAGCTCATCTTAAACAGGCGGAATGTGCTCCAAGATACATTCTCTGAAAATATTGGGATCACTCAACAAAGTTTCTGGGTCACATGCATCAAGATCATTTAGTCTGGAATTGGTAAGATATCATTTCTATAATTATATATTAAGCATATTTCTATTTGGTAAGCAAGCAATAACATAAATATTTACAATAATTTCTTTAAAACCTGATGAAGAGGAAAAATCTTACATTTTTGCAAAACACATTGTGTCCCTTTGATTGAGATTCAGTCTTTATACTGCCTAACATCTAACATGAACCAAACTATTGACTGATCTTTAGCTTGTAAGATGCTTAGAGTTGGTGATGTTTGGTTATAGGATCTATAGACATTATCTATAGATTTTGTCTATTTCAGGTCTACAGTATTATTTTGTAACATATTGATTACAGCACAGTAAAATTCTTTCTTCACATATACCAACTTTGAAGGTTGGGCTCAGAGCTTAGGGTAAGCCATGATTCAGCACCCCTAGAGCAGAGAGGGTTAGGGGCCTTGCTCAAGGGCCCAACAGTTGTAGTTTGGCAGTGCTGGGGCTTGAACCATGATCAATAACCCAGAGCATTAACCACTTGAGCCAGCACTACTCATAGCTGTGGGGGGGCAATCACATCAGATACAAGTGCAGACTTTTATCGTGTGTGGTGGCTACAAACCAAAATAGCAACCCATATAGACTATGAGCAAGGCTACGGAAAGCAAAGCAAGTTCAAGTTCAACTTTATTTGTATAGCACATTTACAAACAGAAAAACGGCTGACCAAAGTGCTTCACAGTGCGTTTGTCATTGCACAGACGTTTGACGTTTGCAAAGCAACAAACAAAACACAATATCAACAACAACATGACAAAGAAATACAGAGAAACCTGAACTTATCAAGGTGAAACGAGAAACAAAACGAAGGGATTAGTGAGACATGTCACAAGGAAATGTGCAAGGGCTGATGGATAATGTATCATAATCATGACACGTAAGACCATTTTTAAAACAGATAGCGTGTACTTCATGACAACCCATGTACATTTTTTTTTTAGATATTAAAACAGTAAGCCAAATCTTCAAAAATTTGCAGCGATTAGATTAGAGTCAGTTCCAGTGCATTAACATACTGTATGACTTGAATCTATTTAATCTATACAACATGCATATTTTTTTCTTCCAAAATTCCTCCATTTTAAGTTCGTTTTCATCCCATGTTGTTGTTGTTGACAAATTGATGTTCTTTCAATCCTGAACATCTGCACACATCTCTTCTTATGACGTATCTGGAACAAATTATTGGTAGACTATGAATTTTACTTAACATTTAATCTGAGAAATCACTAAATTGCATTAGCCAGGATGATACTAAAGCACATTTTGTCTATGTGGTGATCTTATGCTAAAATAAAAAAAAAGGCAAAACAGTCAATTATCAGCTAAAAAATATCTGTTCTTGGTGTTAATTATTTAAAATATTTTTTATAAAAATATGACCAATATTAAAAAAAATATTTCTTAGTAGATTAATCAACACTACAATAAGTTCACTGTCGGAGATTTGAGATGCATAAAACATCTCGTTTTTATTTCTTTATTTTTTAATAATAATTTCAGTAATTTCATTTTTTTTGTTTGTTTGTTCCTTTTCTAATAAACCATTCTGTTGCTCTGACAATAAACAGCTAATTATTTTTCACCACAAAGTGGAACATAACGGTAGCATTTTCTATCAGGAGATTTTACTTTAGTTCACTGTTGCACCCACCAAAAAAATTTTAAAGGTCCATTAATGGATACAGTAGGTCCTTACAGGAAAAAAAATTGTTCTTCTGAATAGCCATTTTCTGGCATATTTGTTTTTAACCATTTATGCTTGGATATTTTCCAACATTGTGTATTATTTGATTAATTATTTCCTGTTAAAATCTTCTTTTTCACATTGCCCAGTCACGTCACTGCATATTTCAGTCACCTTCACATCCATTTTCCATCTTGCTTTTGCACTTATATTACATCACAGGAGAAGAACAACTAAAATAGACTCAGATGAAATATGTCAACATGTTCACTCTAACATGCTGGAAATTCCTCACATTACCATAATGAGTAGAAAACATTCGTATTCCTACAGTAAATATCACCTTAAGGTTGTTTCTGTGGTCGTCAAACGCTATGGCTCTGAGGTGACTCCGCTCAGGAAGCGTATTGATCATGTTCACCCGAGCTGAAACCTCACCGACTGTCAGATAATGAATGCAGCTTCCCCCTGGAAAACAAACACTTTTAATAAGATATGTGCTGCCCTTCTGACATTTTTGTAGGGCTTTGTGTGTGTTCTCTTGCTAGATCTGGGCAATAAGGAATGGGAACTGATCTGAGATGAGCTCTGTGTGCTCGTAAATACCAGCCAATACGAAGGAAAACCTTTGTGTAAAGAAAGGGGAAAAAATGCTTTTGCACATATAGGTAAGTGCTAGTATGTACCACACGTATATCTGAGAATAAGAAGCTTAATCAAGCGTTAATGTATGGAGGCCATGAACTTAAGTTCGGAAAAAAGTTGTTATTTTGACTCAATATCTCTGATTGCTTCATTAAAATCTTGACCATACGTGCACTGAACTGTACTAAAGCAGCGTCTTGCTTATTTACTGTCTGCAAAACAGCACACAGAATAAGAATTAGAAGCTAATACTCTGGTCTTTGGGCTTATTTATAGATAGGGTTAGAGATTCAAAACAGTAAGATAATATGTCAAAATAACAAAAGAGCATTTCTGCCTTTTCAATGGGTTTTGGTGTTTAGGAAGAGATTTTTACAAGCATTTTTCCTTAACGTCAAGCCTGAAATAATAATTATTAATAACTTAAACTCTTCATCAGACTCTTAGTTTTCTGTCAGTTTTTCGACACTGAGGAGGTTTTCCCTTGTAGAGTAGGCATATGCGAATATCCCTATAGTATGAACAAATATAAAAGGAACTTTAAACTTTATTTATTTATTTTTTATTTTTATTTTTTGTTGGAGCACTCAAATCTTTATAGTAGATTTTTTTTATGTAGAATCTTCTTCTTCTATTAATAATAATAATAATAATAATAACAACAATAATTATAACAATAATAATAATACATACATACATACATACATACATACATACATACATACTGTAGCGCACTTAGAGGGATTGGACACAAAGGAACACGCATAGAGACGGGAATAAGGCTCTATGCGTAGCATAAGCTCGATCGGCGATCTGAAGCTCTGGATCAGCGGGAGGTCCCTGAAAAAGAATGCCAAAGGGATAACGTCTATTCGTTCCATTAGGCACGCCCCCCTTACCTCCCTGTAGCCGCTGAGCCTGGCTCTCCCGTGTGTTGCACAGCCAGAGGGTGAGTGCTACAGCGGCTCTCCTGATTGGCTCTCAGCTTTTCGGCGGGAATTCTGCCGCCCCGCCTTGCACGCTGAATCCTTTTTAGCGCTTTCTCAACGGTGCTGTCCACGGTGCTTAATCGGCGCCTTTTTAGCGCTTTTTGGGGGCGAGGAGCGGTATCTTGGCTGTGTGGGACGGCGGTGCATGCTCCGTCATCACAATCCCCCCCCCTTAGCTCTGAGCCCCCGGCTGGCAGACGGGAGGAGCAAGGCACACGGCGAGGTCGGCGGAGGGAAGCAAGGCACTCGGCGAGGCCGGCAGGGGGGAGCAAGGCACACGGCGGCGCAGCCAGAGAGGGCCGAGCGACGTCCGCGGCCGAGCAGAAGGGCCGCGCGACGTCCACGGCCGAGCAGAAGGGCCGCGCGACGTCCACGGCCGAGCAGAAGGGCCGAGTGCAACCCCCGACAAACCGCGGCCTGGTCCGCGCATCCAAAACCCAGAATGGGAGGGAGGGTGGGGAAAATCTCTGCCACTCTGGGGCGGCGGCCATCTTACGAGCGGGCTCTGGGGCGGCGGCCATCTTGCGAGCGGGCTCAGGGGCGGCGGCCATCTTGCGAGCGGGTTCCGGGGCGGCGGCCATCTTGCGAGCGGGCTCTGGGGCGGCGGCCATCTTGCGAGCGGGCTCTGGGGTGGCGGCCATCTTGGTCACCTCCTGCTGATGGAGTCTGGTCTGCAAAACACATTGTAAGACCTGCTCCATTGTAGGTCTGGGAGCTTCCTCTGTGTCCTGTGCCCGCATTCTCCACCAGTGTAGCGCACTTAGAGGGATTGGACACAAAGGAACACGCATAGAGACGGGATTAAGGCAAGCAAGGTTGTGTTTTTATTTTTCCTCCCAGATTGGTGCAATTTTAATGCAGCAAAAGGTCAATGAGAAAGAAATAATAATCAGTTCCTTCCTTTGAGGCGCTTGGGAAGAGATCCCGGCTCCAACTCCAGACAGCAGAAGGGGGGGGCGCTGTGACCAGGTGAAACAGTCCTTCTCCAGGAGCGTAGCATAGGCTCGATCGGCGATCTGAAGCTCTGGATCAGCGGGAGGTCCCTGAAAAAGAATGCCAAAGGGATAACATCTATTCGTTCCATTAGGCACGCCCCCCCCCTTACCTCCCTGTAGCCGCTGAGCCTGGCTCTCCCGTGTGTTGCACAGCCAGAGGGTGAGTGCTACAGCGGCGCTCCTGATTGGCTCTCAGCTTTTCGGCGGGAATTCTGCCGCCCCGCCTTGCACGCTGAATCCTTTTTAGCGCTTTCTCAGCGGTGCTGTCCACGGTGCTTAATCGCCGCCTTTTTAGCGCTTTTTGGGGGTGAGGAGCGGTATCTTGGCCGTGTGGGACGGCGGTGCATGCTCCGTCGTCACAATACATACATACAATATTCTTTTAAAACATAAATAAATGAATAAATGAATAAACAAACAAACAAACAAACAAACAAATGAATGAATGAATAAACAAACAAACAAACAAACAAACAAACAAACAAACAAACAAATAAATAAATAAATAAAGATAGGATAGTGTGCCCTGTGATGGGTTGGCACTCCGTCCAGGGTGTATCCTGCCTTGATGCCCGATGACGCCTGAGATAGGCACAGGCTCCCCGTGACCCGAGGTAGTTCGGATAAGCGGTAGAAAATGAATGAATGAATGAAAGATAGGATAGGATAAGATAGACTTTGTGCAATTTTATAAATACGTTTGCTAATATGTTCCAAAGTTGTTCTCCAGACACTTGAGTTTCTTAAAACCTAAATCTACTTTAACCCTTTTATTACCAGAAACCAGTTCATGCAGCAGCTGGATTAGACAAGCCGGTGCTGAGAGGTTACTGTGCAGGATCTTTAGTCCATCATCACAGGAAGTGACACTACTCTTATTGGTTTCTATAGGAATTTTATGTTCACTTTGATGGATTGTCTAAGAAAAGCACTAATGTGTTTTTATACTTGCTTATCCTGGGATTTTTCTGATCTTTGCTAAAAACAAGCTGTCAGACAGTGAAACAAGCTGTCTGGCTTTTAGGGCCTCGTAAATGTTGCACCAGCTCTTCAGTTAATTGGTGCCGTGTTCATTGGGTGTAGGGATAAAAGATGTCTTAAGAACTGACAATTACAATCCATCAAAGTTAAAAGGAAATAATTAATCTCATAGGATGCATTGTTGCCGAGATGTAGGAACATTCAGATAGGCTTTAAGATGCTTAAATTCAGTGACCTATTCCCTCTCCACACACAAATCTATGAATTGTTCAGCGTAGACACAACATGAAGTGTCTAATGAACATCAACAGGAGGACAAAAAAAAAAACTCTGAATGACATTTAATTTAATTGTATACACACACATATATATATATAAAGTCTATGTAGATATTTTCCAACACTGTAAATGTATCTGTGGGATTAATAGTCTATCTATCTATCTATCTATCTATCTATCTATCTATCTATCTATCTATCTATCTATCTATCTATAATGTATCAATTCAAAATAGACTTACACCAGGATAAATCATACTACCCCATCAGTGATTAGCTTCCTATAGCAAGGAAATAATATAACAAGAGACTAGAACGATGAGCTTTTTTTCTACTCAGCACGGTACCTGGCTTTGTCTCACATTAACTACCTGTTCTATTAAAGTAAAATGAAGACATACAAGGGCAGGGAGAAAGCGATTAGGAGAGGAAAAGACCATGAGTGTGATTTCAAACCTTGTCCTGACCGCTGCTCTGTCGCTCTCAATAGATAACACCATAGAGTGGAGTGTTAATGTAGGCCAAGATTCACCCTATTAGATGAGAACTAAAATGACTGGAATGATCCAGAATGAGTATTTATACCCGGGATTTTCAACACAAAGCTTTATATTACACTGTGACACGTAACAATGGCTACAGAAATATAGCGTTCTTTATGGCGATGACTCATGTGCAGCTGCATGAATCATGATTTGACAATAAATTAGCCCATGTCATTTTTAAAAAAAAAAAAGTTTTTGTTGCAAAAAAATACAAGCAATTATCATTGCTGCTGGAAAAAAACAAAACAAAAAAAACACACAAAAAACCCCAAAGAAAAACAAAAAACATGCCCAATTTGTCAGGGCTTGATGTGTACAATATGAATGCTTTAGCAAAACTATGAGGCTAAAATAAAACAAGGCTAAAATTGATTGTATATTTTTAGCTGATGGAGTTATGATTAGATTGAGTTGAGAGATTAGTGTGGTCATTTGGTTTATAGTCATAGTTATGGTTCAGGAGAGGAGCTAAGCATTATTCAACACAACATGCTCCATCATTTGATTATAATGTTAGCAAATGCATTTCATGCAACACACAAAATGATTTAATACGGTTAAACAGCTTAGCTTTGTGTTTTTGTCTCTTCAAGCCTTGGATAAATGGAATGGATAAAATGGACCTCGTAGTAAAATGGCTTCTCTGTTGATAGCTTTCAAATCAAATTGTTTGGTCAGTAGTATTTTAAAAGCAAGCCAGAGTTATTCACCAAAACATAAATACATTTTGTAACTAATTCAGACATGTTAATGTATTTAGCGAAGGATTGGCTAATCAACACATACTGTCAGGTGGAAACAGAATACAGACCAAAATGCAGGGAAAAAGGTGCAGATGGGGATTTATTATAAAAAAACTAAACCAAGACACACAGGAAAAGACTAGGTGTCAAATGAAGGCAAAAGAAATACAAACACAAGCTCCAGGGAAACAGAGAATGGGAAAAAAGTTTAAAAAAAAAGAAATGAAAAACAAAAAAGGACACAAAAAAAACAGGAACCAGGTAACCAAGAAGCAAGGACTCAACAGGTATAAATGGTGAAGGAAGGTAATTAGTGAAACATAAGGAACAGAGGCAGGAACTTAAATAAAGTTTGATTTAAAAACGAAAACACACATTAGACCACAAGACATAAACAAAAGCACATGGCACCGGACAAAAACAAGGCATCTATGAGACAATGTACAGAACATTTAAAAGATTCTAATTCTTCAAAGCTCTTGTCAATTGAGATTTATATAAATGAATTATTATTTCTACACAGCTGCCAGAAATGTCCCAGTTAGCAGATTTGCTTACTTCTCACTCATTACACTACGGACAATTTTCCAGAGATGCCAATCAACCTACCATGCATGTCTTTGGACCGGGAGGGGAAACCGGAGTACCCGGAGGAAACCCCCGAGGCACGGGGAGAACATGCAAACTCCACACACACAAGGCGGAGGCGGAAATCGAACCCCCAACCCTCAAAGGTGTGAGGCGAACGTGCTAACCAATAAGCCACCGTGCCCCCGAATTGCCTACTTAAAGATGATAAACTCTCACACACTGCATAAATCCACGGAGTCTTTATGATCTACACAAATCCATGCAAACAACTATGAGTTACAGCCCATTGGTTAAATTATGCTCCGCCCCTTAAAGTACTCTTGACATGTGGCAAGTACAGTATATTGTTTACAAACCTCAGTATGTTTTCATGTTTGGAAATTACTGGGAATTTTATGCAACTTAATAGAAAAAAAATGTAAAAAAAAAAAAGATCCTTTTTTTTTTTTTTTTTTGTTGTAGCTCAGTAGCACACTGAGTAAACAATTTGAAGTTGCATACGGTACTAATGGGTCCGGAGATATGTCTACGGCTTCCATCAAATACGGCTGATTTCTAATCAATTTGAACTATCCAAAAGTTGTCCTAATGCTAATATCTAAACCGGTGACTAACTCTTCTGTGAACATTTTGCTTCCACACTCATCGCTCCTCACTCAGCTGTCACACTCTGATTATGTGCTCATGCGCTGTGAGAACTGAATCACGGGAAGTGTCGTCACTCTGTCGCAGGTCTCCTCAAAGCTACTGACTATTCATAGAAATTTGGGAACAAAAACACAGAAAAATGTTAAAGGGCTGATATTGTTGTTGTTATTATTATTTTGGAATCTGTGGTAAATATTTCTTGTGAATAATTTCTAAAGCACTGTTGTGTTCAGTGCTCCTCAGCATCACCTTCCCACAGTGACATTTCACCTGACCTTTACTCTGAGCTGACTCATAGATCAAAATAGACTTGGCAGGATACTAGACAAGATTGTGCAAATTGGACTTTTACTTTTATACAGTGCCTTGCATAAGTATTCGCCCACTTTTCCATGCTTTGTATTGTTACATTCTAGAAGTGAAATGCATTTAATTAGGATTATATTTTATGTCGTGACACAAAATAACCCACATATTGAACATTAAGCTATGGATAAGTATAAATTCCATGTCGATGACCACTGTATGCAAATAAAATGTCATGTGGTCCCAATATGCATACTGTACATCTGCATTGGTTTCTGGAAGAGCTTCATGAAAACTAATGAACTATTAAAACAAATACTGAATAAAGTCATAGAAATGTGTAAGTTGGGGTTTGGTTATAAAGAAGTACGGCAAAGTCTGAACATTCTATTCTAACAGAACACCAATCTACTAATCATCATAAATCTACTAATTTAAAAAAATGGAAAAAATGAGAGGATGCCGTCCATCAATAGTGACCTATTAGGTTAATGAGGAACGCAACCAAGGTTAAGTCCTACTGTGGTGCTACCAACACCATGCTTCATTGAGATGATGGTGTTCTCCGTGTCGCAAGACGTTATATGAATAAGGAATATAATGTTTTTATATAATTTGCTTTGCACTTACAGTACATGCCTTTCGTGTAGTTGCTAAGTAACAACCTGAGAGTTTTGATTGAGTTTTTTTATTCTTCTCTTTCTTTCTTTTTTTTTTTCTTTGACATGTGCGTTGGCCTCAGCTTTAGGTAACCATATGTCAGGTTTATGTAAAAAAAAAAACAAAAAAAAAAAAAAAAACATATGGAGGTACTTTAAGAATTTTTCTACACACTTCAATGGTGAGGGACAAACAGGGAATCAGAAGACATCTCCACACTAATTAACTGGCTGTGTAAAGTCCAGGTCCATTTTTATCCCTGGTGGCCCTACTCCTTCTTGTGCTGTGTACTATTTCTAGTGTTCCACAATCTCAAGCCAAGTTCAAGTCCACGAAGGTTAAATGAGTGAGAACTGCGCTGATATTTAGCTTTTGAATTAGGCCTTTGAAGTAACATTAACGTTGTACAGTATATCTGTTCTGTGATGAAAAGAATAAAAACAAGTCTAAAACCTATGGGTAAATATTTCGTTTTCCCAGATAATGCCTAGATTACAACAAGTTTCATCATTTTCTTATCACCTGCTGTTTCCTTTCCTATAATGTTTTGAAATATCCAGTGGACTATGAGCAATGGATTAATTTATTATTTATTTATTAGTTTTCACTAAGACTGCATCTCTCTCTCTCTCTCTCTCTCTCTCTCTCTCTCTCTCTCTCTCTCTCTCTCTCTCTCTCTCAGTCTCCTTAGCAGATGTCTCCAGATGTGTCTTCAGTGCCCTCTCTTGGAGAACCAAATAAAGACCAGCCAGAAAGTGAATTTTGAGCCACAGAGTTGGTTAAAAAAGGCGGTTGATTGCTCATGCATAATTAAGCTACGGTTATTAAAAAAAATAAATAAATAAAGAGGAAAAAAAATGATATAAGAATTTGAAGAAAGTGTATTACTTAATTTAATAATAACTGTAGGCCACTTTCAACAACAGATGGTGGCAGTTCTCTATCTAGATCCAAACTCTGAGATGACATGAGCAAAGGAAAAAAAAAAGAAACACAGCAGACTCAAAAGGATCCCATCCTCTTTTGGGTGACACCAGATAGCGGGATTTACTGTAGATAATTACAGTTTTCACTCTATTACTGAAAATGCAAGAAGTATGAAATGCATTGCTATTATACAGGATGTCGAGTGTGTGTAGTAGGAACAGGATGTACAATATCACGTTGCAGAATATTCATGTCAAACAATGGTTCTTATAATTATTTAATAATTCTTATTCTTTACGGTGTGAAAAAAAAAGAAAAAGGAACGTCACAAGTTAATTTCAGTCTTGTATTTCGACGTTTAACGTTTCTTCTCATGAGTGAACAAGCTCATCAGACATTCTGTAAGAGGGAATTAGATTATCATGAGCCTGTCGACATAAAAGCTCAAGCAGCTCGATGAAAATATCAGGCATTTTCAGGCTCGATGAAATTTCGGGCGTCTGTCACATGTTCATCATTTAGGATTTAAACTGCAGCTCAGTACTCCATCTTTCTAATAGTGCTGTTAGAAATGGGTTACTTCCACCCATTACTCTTTTCTCCTAACATTTCACTGCTTGAACACACTGTTAAACCTCTGGCACAAGCCTCCAGTGGAGCACTAAATGGGTTTTTGCTCAGAGATTCTCTCTCTCGTTCTCTCTCTCTCTCTCTCTCTCTCTCTCTCTCTCTCTCTCTCTTTCTCTCTCTCTATCTGTATATCATTCTCTCTTAATATGACCTTCGTTTGCTCATCCTTTTTTAACCTATTTCTCACTCTTTTCCTCGCACCTTCCTTCAGCTCCAGGCATGCTCTCTTCCTGAAAGGTCTCTGAACGGTGTGCTTCTGAGCAGACGGCAGTCTGTCATAACTACGTCTCTTAGCCTGGTGCTGTACTGATAGAAAACAGTCTAAAAACAAACGTTCAACCGATCGCCCATGCCAGCGTAGAAAGCACAACTCCTCTATTCTTGTCATCGAAGCTCTGTGCTTGAGATTGGTATTTATAACCATCTGAATTAAAACGACTTTTTTTTTTTTTTTTTTTTGAACCGCATGAAGGACAGGAAACTTTTCAGCGGCGAGCTCGAATATAAGCCGTAAGCGTGTGCAGTGACAGTTTGTCGTGACAACGAGTACGAGAGCTAAAAAAAAATCTCCGGGTCTATCAGTAACTCACTGTACTATTATAAAACCATTATGAAGGAGTCTTGTGGTGCAGACAGAAAAACAACAGTATGCGTTGCTATTGTTTACTGTAAGTTTCCAGTTCATAAATAAGCTGTGACTAAACAGCAGTTGTGATATACAGAAAAGCCGAGCTCGCTGTGCGAAAGGTATTTTGTTCAAACTACTCATTTGTTCCTTTGTGTAATTTGTATTTTTATTACACCATGTTTGCTCAGGCTATTTCCTTTTACTCCCTTCTTTTGAAAAGGCGACAATTGAGAAAGTATTCCACCTCGTTCACGTTTGTTATACCCGATGTTGTATTTCACGGCTTCGCATAACGTATGTGCGATGGAGGTGTCAACACGGCGGGCTTAAATAACTTAGTTTCAGTGCTCATGAAATCTCTGGGGCATTTTGTGGGGGAAGTTAGATGCATCATAGAGTGTTATTTCTCAGATTGAATTTAAATAAATGTGAAAATACACTCACATTTATTCACATTTACCTCACACCTCGAGACACGAGGGTTTGGTTCCTGCCTCCACCCTGTGTATGTGCATCAGGGGTTTTCTCAGGGTATTTCAGTTTCTCCTCCAGTCCCAAAAACATGGCTGATTAGCATTTCTGGATTGTATTTAGTGTGTGAACAGGTGTGTGTATGATTGTGCCCGGTGATGGGTTGGACGTTTGGGGGACAAAGTTAGGGAGGCCAGATTAAGATGGTTTGGACATGTTCAGAGGAGGGAGAGTGAGTATATTGGTAGGAGAATGTTGGACATGGAGCTGCCAGGCAGGAGGCAAAGAGGAAGGTCAAAGAGGAGGTATATGGATGTAATTAATGAGGATATGAAGTGGGTGCTAGTGTTGAGGACTTGCTAGTGGGTGCAAGTGTTGAGGATGCAGAAGATAGGGTTAGGTGGAGAGAGATGATTCGCTGTGGCGACCCCTGAAGGGAAAAGCCCGAAAGAAGAAGAAGAAGAAGAAGAAGAAGAAGAAGAAGAAGAAGAAGATGGGTTGACACTCTGTCCAGTATGTCTTCCATTCTGTCCCCTGGGATAGACTCCAAGCTCCCTGTGTCCCTGTGTAGGATAAGTGGCACAGAAATTGGATCAAAATATAATAGGAAATACTAGTTTGGTATATTCAAAATATTTTCATTTTCCAATACTTACTGATACATTTATATGGCTTCTGATACCTACTTATACATGGAGATATGGATTCTCATACTTACTTACTGTAGTATTAGTCCATCATGGGCATAATGGAAGGCTTGATTAAGCTGTTTATGTTGATTATTGACGTGTGTTGCTATCAGTAAACTCCTCTTAATGATGTTATGGCATTTAAACAGTATCTTTAATAGAAAGCACAAAGCTCTCATTTAGCAAGTAATAAAATAAGCAGAAGGAATTCCATGAATTGCATTTTGACCTGCGAGGAAAGTGCAGAGAGCCTGCATGCTCAATTTATTCATGGCTTCTTATGGTCATTTAAATAAACAACATTAAAAATCTTGCCCTTTACACTCAAAGTCAGCTCTTCTCTATGCTTTCGACTAAAGATTCTGTATAAACACGATGAAAGGTTTTATAAAGCTTTTATTAACGGTGCACTCTGTAATCGGCTTTGCTCTGACGATTATTATTTATCATGAAATACATGCACATCACGTGTCACTGGTTCAGTAGCAAGAATGCTGTCATTAGTAATGTATAATAATAATCCCTACGCCAACGTACACAAGTGTATTTATTTGTGGAATTAATTTATTTATTTATTCTTTTTCCATGATTAATTGATGGAAGATACATAACATAATATGTGGATGGTTTTCAAAAAGCCTCAGTCTTTACTTCACAAAGACCAACCAACAGATGCATTATTATTATTTCACCAACTCATTCATTCATTCATCTTCTACCGCTTATCCGAACTACCTCGGGTCACGGGGAGCCTGTGCCTATCTCAGGCGTCATCGGGCATCAAGGCAGGATACACCCTGGACGGAGTGCCAACCCATCGCAGGGCACACACACACTCTCATTCACTCACGCAATCACACACTAGGGACAATTTTTCCAGAGATGCCAATCAACCTACCATGCATGTCTTTGGACCGGGGGAGGAAACCGGAGTACCCAGAGGAAACCCCCGAGGCACGGGGAGAACATGCAAACTCCACACACACAAGGTGGAGGTGGGAATCGAACCCCGACCCTGGAGGTGTGAGGCGAACGTGCTAACCACTAAGCCACCGTGCCCCCAATTTCACCAACTCATTTAATATAAATGAATGAATACATTGATGAATGAATGAATGAATGAATGAATGAATGAATGGCCGTATACTAACAGCAGTGCCACTTATTGTCCAGAATAGGCGCTGTTCTGTTTAACAGCTCAATACATAAGTTTTTTTATACAAACTGTGTATAGTAAAATATTTGTATTGCAAAATGTTTAACCCTACATGAGGGGCTTAAGGCCCACCCTCGCAATGCCACTGTTTCACACCAATTCATACCAAGGTTACTTTGATGTACAACAGTTGGTGGTGGTGATGTTGTTCATGGTTTCACAAAAACAATAAAAAAAACCCATTTTAAATAAATTTGTTAAAAGAAATGATTATATGGATACTGAACATCTTTTCCTTGAAAGAGAGGGAATGCCCATTTATACCAGCTCATTTATACCAGCTGGCCCTGAGAGTTTGGCTGTGTACGTAATAGAAAAGCAGACGGATGCGCAGGTGAAAAAGGGCATATTGTGTACTGCATAAGAAGTCTAGAAGACTAGCCAGAAAGAAATAAAATCCAAATGAAAAAAAAAAAAATCTTCTTTGCAACAGATATCTCAGTCAAAGGGACTTTATTACTTGTATGATCCTCTCTGCCTTATAGCCTTTCTTCAGAAAGTGTCTTATCTCTTTAATTTTCTTCTCACTGGGTCACGACAAGCGTTCCTGCTGTTTGCCAAATAAGATGAGAGAAAAGTGTTAGCTGAAAAGAGCCCTCTTTGTCCATTTGTTATAAGAGGCAGAATAGTGATTGGGTTTTATAAAGGACAGGAGGCTGCACGTGATACATTTAGAGCTCAAGTACTTGGAATAGTTTCTGTTTAATGGAAAATAAAGCACTATATATGGCATTTGAGTGAAGTTGCAGGGTGAAGGAGGCTACAGCATTGAATACATAATCACAGAAGCTCTATCAAAAGCAGCTGGCTGTCACCAGTTTCCATCAAGGAAGGCATAAGACTTCCATCTGCTACAGTTTCTGCTCGGTTTTCGGGTTCTGCTTTTAAAGGGTGTTAAGATACAGGCAAATCTGATCAAAGCTGCTCTTTTCCTTGAACTATTTAGGTGTATAGTTTACAGGGGAAAATAAAACCCTTGCAAATCCACATGGAGCGTTTTAATGGATGTAGTTATTTCAGGACGCGATCATACGTCATTGACTTGACTGCATAACAGACTTATATCAGGATTTCTCCCTAAACAGAAATAAACAAAACAAAACAAATTAAAGAGCAGTAGTTAGAAAGAATGTTCAAACATTACTCTGAGATTTAGGACAAAACATAAAAATGGACATGTTTATAAGGTACTCAGTATGAACACAACTTCATTCACAATGTTCCAAAACCTGCGAAAGCTTAAGGTCTTTAATCGTGTTGTTTTTACATGTAATAGAAAGATGGTGTGTTTTGGATAGATGAGAACAAAATAGTCCCAGTGCAAGATTGTGCCATGAGTTTTGGGTTACATGATGTACAATCAACCTACCATGCATGTCTTTGGGCCGGCCGAGGCACGGGGAGAACATGCAAACTCCACACACACAAGGCGGAGGCGGGAATCGAATCCCCAACCCTGGAGATGTGAGGCGAACGTGCTAACCACTAAGCCACCGTGCCCCCACATGAGGTACAGTACTGTGCAAAAATTTTACGCAAGGGTGAAGAAATGCTGTAAACAAAGAATGCTTTCAAATATGGAAGTGTTAAATATTGAACAAAAAGAGAAATCTAGATCAAATCGATATTTGGTGTGACCTCCCTTTGCCTTCAAAACAGCAGCAATTCTTCTAGGTACACTTGCACACAGTTTTTGAAGGAACTCAGCTTGTAGGTTGTTCCAAACATCTTGGAGAACCAACCGCAGCTCTTCTGTGGATGTACAGTAGGCTTTCTCACATCCTTCTGTCTCTTCATGTAATCCCAGACACACTCGATGATGTTGAGATCAGGGCTCTGTGGGGGTCGTGCCATCACTTCATGCTGGTTTGAAGGCAAAAGGTAGTAACACCAAATATTGATTGGATTTAGATTTTTCTTTTGTTTGCTCACTTTGCATTTTGTAAATTGACAGAAATAAACACTCATTATTTATATTTCTGAAAGCATTCTTTGTTTACAGCATTTTTTCACACCTGCCTAAAACTTTGGCACAGTACTGTATGCTGAAAGAAAGAAAGAAAAAGAGAGAGAAAGAAAGAAAGAAAGAAAGAAAGAAAGAAAGAAAGAACATTAGAGGAAAAAAGCAAAGAACTGAAAAAAAATGAAAAATTAAAAAGAAAATAAAGAAAGAACTGAAACTAGAATTAGAAATATATTTAGAAAAAATAATAATAACAACGAGGAAAAAGGGAAGAGGAGAAAATAAGAAAAAACAAATTAGAAAAAGCAAAAAAAAAAATAGGATATTAAAAAAAGAACAAGAAGACAAGTCTTAAAATAAGCAGTTGGATTTTTGTTTCGAATAAGAATTAAAATTATGACTGGAATTATTGAAATTGAAACTAGAAAGAAAATACATAAGAATATAAGAGGAAAAAAAACAAAGAACAAAGAAAAACTGAAAGAAATTTAAAAACGAAAAAAAATAGGAGGATATGTTTAAATAAGTGGTGAATTTTTTAAAGAAAGAAAGAAAGAAAGAAAGAAAGAAAGAAAGAAAGAAAGAAAGAAAGAAGTTGGAACATGAAATCTGAGAGGAACAGAAGAAGAGAGAAAACGAGAGAGAGAGAGAGAGAGAGAGAGAGAGAGAGAGAGAGAGAGAGAGAGAGAGAGAGAGAGAGAGAGAGAATATGAGTTAATTAAGCTCTAAAGCACTAAACAACACATTAACACTGAACTGTGAGTAAGAGATTAAGAGAGCAAGATTAAGGGAGGGAGACTGAAAGAGAGAGAGAGAGAGAGAGAGAGAGAGAGAATATGAGTTAATTAAGCTCTAAAGCACTAAACAACACATTGACATTGAACTGTGAGTAAGAGATTAAGAGAGCAAGATTAAGGGAGGGAGACTGAAAGAGAGAGAGAGAGAGAGAGAGAGAGAGAGAGAGAGAGAGAGAGAGAGAGAGATGAGAAAGAAGTAAACAGGACCAAGTTCAAAACAAGTTCTGGAATTAAAACTGAATTAAAATTTGGATTAAAACGTGAGACAGAATTGGAATTGGAACTAGAATGTCATTCGACCCAATGTCCTCGGTGTGTAGATGTTTGTTGGTTCATGTGAACTTCACTGAAACTTCAGCTGAACTCTGTAGCACTGTCGGTTAAAACAGAGAACATTGCTTTTAAAGGACAAGGATAACACTTTTCTCCAGTTAGAATACATGAAAAGGCAATGACGCTTGCTAATCTGCATATGTTCACACTCTTATTAACACAGCAGCGTTACCTCTCGCGCACACAGAGAGGGCTGCATCTTCACACATCTTCTCTCGCCTTTTTTCAGTAAATGAAAGCATCTTGATCAATGTCTCTTCTCAAAGAAAACATTTAGCATGCCGCGAACGAGTTATTATTTTCTTCAGCGTTTTGTTCCATCCTAGGACCGGCATGTGTAGGCGACGTGCGACTGCCAAGGCACAGTAATTTAAAAAAAATCAGCAAGAAAGGAACCTTTTCAATCAGAGCCGTGAAGGCTGTTCCTGATTGTGCAGCCAAGGCAAAGGAAGCGGATCCAGTTTGCGACGAGCGCATCGCAAAACAAAGCACGCCTCCTTTCCCAGCAAATAAGTGCCTCTAATACAGAGCGAGATCGGCAAACCCAGTCACATCCGACACAGCGACGGCCTCCCTAATAGTTTTCTTTTGCATTCATCCTCGCGCTCACTTCCTTTGTGCAAGCATGTCAGAGAAACAGAGGAACTGGGAATGAATGGAGAATTTAGTACACACACAGCACTTTCTTCATCTTCCACCCGAGACGAGTGCAAGTTTGACTGGAGGAAGCGCTAAACCTTTTAGCATGCTTAGAAAAGCAACAATGCTGGAGTGTTTTCAGTCTTTAACAGTTTTATGCTAATTTTTTTTAGCCAACTAGGGGATTGTTTTTTGATATATTTTCTATTTAAATCACACCGAACAATAAGGGATCATTTTAACACCCCCTTTAATAACCCTTTGTTTTCTGAAATATAGCAAATGTCAGATAAAACTTATTTCCTACTTTATTTAACGGTTACGTAATATCTGCATGCAAAATAATTCAGCTTTAGACTTTTCCCTAGACAGTTTCTGTAACACTTTATTATAAAAAGTAACAAATCAATATTTAAATGCAGAAGGATGAATAAATACATGCATTAATCAGGAAATAATGAAGTGTTTACATTGACAGCCTCCGAGTCATTAATAATTCTAACAGTTAGGCATTTAGTTAATTAATACCATATCTTTTGGATTATTATTTTTTTAAGTATAAATATTTAATTATTCTTTTTTATTTTCTTTTTTTACAGTGTGAAACTGTCTGCTTTGGAATATTTTGTTTTGCTAGTAGACTCCTAAATTCTAAACTAAACACTAACTCTTTATTAGCAATACAAATAAGATACATTCATTCATTCATCTTCTACCGCTTATCCGAACTACCTCGGGTCACGGGGAGCCTGTGCCTATCTCAGGCGTCATCGGGCATCAAGGCAGGATACACCCTGGACGGAGTGCCAACCCATCGCAGGGCACACACACACTCATTCACTCACACAATCACACACTACAGACAATTTTCCAGAGATGCCAATCAACCTACCATGCATGTCTTTGGACTGGGGGAGGAAACCGGAGTACCCGGAGGAAACCCCCGAGGCACGGAGAGAACATGCAAACTCCACACACAAGGCGGAGGCGGGAATCGAACCCCCGACCCTGGAGGTGTGAGGCGAATGTGCTAACCACTAAGCCACCGTGCCCCCCCCAAATAAGATACATGTTGTTAAAAATGACTAATTAATGTATTAATGGTGTTTTCATGCTTTGTTCCAGCAAACAATTCTGCAATCAGGACCAATTCTGGGTTCATTTAGAGGCAGGGCTCATAATTGTTTTTTTTTGTTTGTTTTATTTGTTTATTTTCGTTTGTTTATTTTCGGGTTTTTTTTTTCTTTCTGAAATATGACCCATTTTCAGTTTGGCAGCAGATCTGATGCAACCCATCCTGTAGGTTTATGTGAATGATTTAACAGAAGGCGGCTCATTGAGAAAGATAAGTGTGTTCAGAGAGATTTACTCTCTCTGGTCTAATTAGTGAAGTGATGAAATGGATGATGGTATACCCCTGGTCTATACGCTGAGTGTCACTATAGTCTGCTTAGATGTCTGTGCTTTCTTCGCCTAATGATAATAACAAAAAAAACCTCTAAACTCTTTCAATCCACAGCTCTAGTCATTGCCAATGGGGATGCTGAAGCTCAGGCAATCATCTACTCTTCCATGCAGCTATAGAGCCATCTACTGACACCATAGACAACTGCACCCCAACATGGTGCCAAACATGTCATCTCCAGGAACTTAACCAATGATATATGCTAGTACGTTCTCTCCATATCCATATGCGGGTTCCTATGAACTCTCTGCTATCCATGCCACCTCGCAAAATCATGTCAGTCAATGTACTGGCTACGATAATGTGTGTGTTTTTTTGTTTATGGTCTTCTGCAATGTTCTGGAATCCGAGTCGGTGTGCATTCCCGACTTACGCCCACTGTTCCTGGGATATGCTCTGCATCCACAATTTCAGCTCAATTCAATTCAATTCAGTTTAATTGCCAACAACCAGCTTTACAAAAATATAGAAATTCAGGATATACATTTTAAATTGAGAAATTAATCTCTGGCAAGCCAGAGGGGAGGAAGGAACCTTGAGAGGAACCAGACTTATAGGAGAACCCAACCTCCTCTATCACTGGATGGTGTGATTATAAATCATTTCCCTGCTATAACTGTGAACTATATGGTCAAAACCTCAATTATGTATCCAGGAAATTCATTCTAGTTTCAACACGAAGTCTGTTGTGTTGAAGTTATAATCTGGTTAGCGATGAAGACTTCATCAGCCGTGTAGTAGCTGTTCATGTCAATTGCAGTGAAATGAAAAGAAATTAATAAACAAAAGATCCCCTAGCAAACAAATCCATTTCCACAATAAGATGCACCAGTTCCAACCCATGAACAGCTTAGAATTTTCACCCCATAGTTATCTAAATTGTTGTCTTGAGAGTTGGGAAAACTTAAATCTTAAAGCTTTTCATCACCGTTAAATCACAGCCAGAGTTTCAGCATCCCTTGGACCTCCAACCTACTGTAAAGTCTAAAACAAATGCGGGAGGAAGTGGAAAACTCTTTAATGCGTATGCACAACAGGACCTGTCTCTTTTATTTTTATGTCCTGCACTAAAAATACACAGTGCTGTTATTTGTACCTTTAGAAACACATTGTCATAGTATATTTAATTGGGAGGTTTAAAATAATAAAGCATTCTTATTGCTTCATTGTTATTCTTTCAGCCTGTCACATAATGTACATTACAATAAACTTTAGAGAAATATATAGGAGCCATTAGACCTGGCTGGGATCTGATAAACAACACCAAAGCTACTGAAATGGTGTTTGCAGGCAGAATACCAAGTCTCAAACGGTGTAATCGAATTTAACTGTATGCTCATGGGTGTAAATGAATGTTTGGAAGAAAAGGAAGAATAAATACATCTGACAAGCAGAGTACTTTAGCTAAAGAAAAAAGAGTGTTTGTGTAATGAAGCGACTCAGGTGAGCATTTGTTTGCTGTAATTACAGACAAGCTCGATGTGCAGCATTATCTGCAATGCACTAATGGTCGCTGTACTGAGTGCGCTGGCATTCATATCCTCATTTTTCTTCTCTTTTCCTTGTTTGTGCTTTACAGAGAGTTTCATAAGGTTCAAATGAATCAAATGAAAAGCGACAATGAGAGCTTTTTAATTTAAAGCTTGGGATCTTTTGCTAATCCACATTTTGTGAGAAGCAAAGACCTGTAGGCGGTATGTTTAGCAGGTTAATAATGCTCATGTTCTTAGACTTCCTGTATCAAAGAATACAGGACTCTTTGGGTTTTAAATGCTTATTGAAGCTCTGCTGAACAACAACAATGCCAACGTGATTTAATTATACAGTTGCTTAGAGGGTAATTGCTAATGTTGATCACGGAACTTGTTTATTTAATCATTTGGATAATACATGTTTTGTAATGAACTAAAATGTTGAACTTCACAAATACAAAAACAATCACAAATGCTCTCATGTCATTTTGGAGTCAACAGTTTGAATAGTTGCTCTCATCAAACAACAGAATGAGGAAACGTCGGATCTCTGTGACACTAATATGGCGTATGTGTTGTGGCGTGGGATTTTTATATACAACAAATCCAAAGCTTTCCATCACCCTTACAGTGCAGATAAACTGGTGTGAAACAAATTTGCGGTGTATGGCTTGTGTTTTGGTTGTTGAGAGAGATAAGAAAAGAATGGTCAAGAAAGTTATGGGAAAACAGCCACTCAACATCCATGGTGAGCAAAAAAACATCTCCGAATGCACAACACTTAAACTCTAAAGCGGTGGATGAAGGGGTTAAAGCTCTGGGTTGTTGATTAGAGACTCGGGGTTTAAGCCCCAGCACTTCCAGGCTGCCGCTGTAAGGCCCCTGAGCAAGGCCTTTAAACCTCTCTCCCTCTCTGCTCCCATGCTTCTGACCCCCAACCTCTAAAAGCTGAGATATGTGAAGACAGTATATCATTGTGTTGTAATGTACATGTGACAAAATTAAAGGCTTCTTTTGTATTCCTCTATATGTAGTCTTGGCTTTAAGACAAGCCTAATATCAGCAGTCACAGACATTTTTGACTTTGTTCGCAATACCATGAACTGGGTAGCTCTAAAGTAAGTAATGTAACTAGGTGTCACCAGTTATAAGTGTTCATCCCTCTGATCAGCCCTTTAATACTGTGACTACCTAGATCGTCATTTCAACTGTTACTGACTCCAGGCATGATAATCTGTTATAGTCTGTTTTTAATAATAGTCAATTCTAATCAATTCTAAAACAGAATATTGAAAGATTAATTGTCACTACAGGAGTTCCCCAGGGATTAGTCATGGGTCCACTCTTGGTCTTGGTCTCAATACCAGAGACAAAAGCAATCTCATAACATGAAATCTCAGGAAATCTGGTGAAATCAGCTTCCCCTTCTAGTGCGACCCACTAAGTACTGTATCTCCATTCCATCTGAAAGTTCAACAGATGTGTTCAACCTCGTCACATAACTTACTAATACATTGTAAAAACCATAATGACATCAGGAGATCTGTCAGTCTGCTCTTATTCATGTGTTTTATTAATCATAACAGAAACTAACTGACATAATAAACATGACTAACATAACCAACATAACAACAACGCATATGATAAACTATAACAACAGTCACATCCATGTGACACGAAGGAAAAACAATGGCAAAAGCAAAGACAATGACTCACAAAGGGCATGATACCAGGACAGACATATGTAACACAATTAATCAACACTATGAAGACACCGGTTAAATGGTGGGAACAAGGTAGGGGTGTACAATAGCACTGCCCACATGAAAAAATTAAAAACACATAAATAAGAGGAAACCCTCTAAAGGTCTGGCCGGGGACTGACAGATCTCCTGATATCACTCCTTATCTATCTAAATTTATTTGTGTTTCATTTCATTCATTTCATTCTATGTACTTTAAAATCATTTAAAAACATTTATCCTTTTGCCCAGTAATCCATTAGTTCTTGGATAGTGCATTTTGTGCATGTTGTATAATTCTCTGTGAATAAAAGCAACTGCCAGAGATGTTGGTACCTCGTTTCAGAAGGAAACAGCTAATAAACTTTGTAGATAATGGTGATCAGGTATTGGGTTATTGGGATTAATTTTGTTTAGTGTTTGGTCATTGATAATGAAGATGATGAATAATTAGTTGAATGAGGACCACTGTTTGGTCAGTTTGGAACCATTGGTGGTTAGTCAACTGAACACTCTCACTCACTCATCTTCTACCGCTTATCTGAACTACCTCGGGTCACGGGGAGCCTGTGCCGTGTCTCTCAGGCGTCATCGAGCATCAAGGCAGGATACACCCTGGACGGAGTGCCAACCCATCGCAGGGCACACACACACTCTCATTCACTCACGCAATCACACACTACGGACAATTTTCCAGAGATGCCAATCAACCTACCATGCATGTCTTTGGACCAGGGGAGGAAACCGGAGTACCCAGAGGAAACCCCCAAGGCACGGGGAGAACATGCAAACTCCACACACACAAGGCGGAGGCGGGAATCGAACCCCCAACCCTGGAGGTGTGAGGCGAACGTGCTAACCACTAAGCCACCATGCCCCCCGTCAACTGAACAGAATTTCTCAATTTGTATAGCCATCAGATGTGATGTGTGAGCTGGAGAGCTGTATCGAGACTGAAGGTGTGTCACTACCTTCAGTTTAAAAGGCTGCTAGACAGCTTTTTTTTCTTTGTCACCAAGTGACAAGTTTCTTTATGTCACCAATACACAAATCTTTTAGCTTTTATTAAAATAATAATAATAAATCCTTATAGAATCCAAAAGCATACAACATGATGTATTTAAAAAAAACAACAACAGCAGCAGCCAAATTCTCTAAACGAGCATTAACAACAGACCAGGGACTGCTGTGTCGAAGCTATTACTTCCCACAGCTGCACAGTATAAGAGTTATTAATGACATTAACGCAGCTGGAAATAGCAAAACACTGGCATTGCTCTTCTCTAGCCTGCGGGAGACAGACTTACTTTGTGGGCTGTAAGAAGGCTAATTAGTGTTTTCCACCCCAGAGCCGGCACTCATAAGCCTTAGCCTTATGACTGAAAGAGAAAGGCCAAATGGCAGTAGTGGTGATGGTTCTCATTGACAGATGGTTCCATCATAAACCTTCAGAACAGTCTGAGCTATCATTCGTTTCTGGAATAAGTTTCTTCTAAAAACACCATTGATCTTTTAAACATGACTTTATATGCTTGTAATATTGTGAAGAACATGTGTGAACTCCTGTCCAGCAGATGGCACCAAGGGACCAGTAGTTTGTAGTAGTCTGTCGCTAATGTCTGTGGCAAACTAGTCATCTTACTCTTATACTTTATACATCTACAGGTGGCTGAAAAATGGAAAAGTTTTTCCTCACATTAATATCCACAAGTGACTTAAAATGTGTGCATGTTTGTAAAGACAGAATGATAGAAACATACAATAATTCACTCTTGCTTTTATGTTCAATAAGTGCTTTTAGATCCACAGTCTATTCCAGGAACCCTAACACTATCCCAGGATCACTGGGCTTAAGGTGGGAATACATCCTGTATCGGACATCAGTCTATTACGATAACCCATGCATGCACTCATTCTCACTTTGACTCAATTTGGTGTAGCCAGTGGCAGGTTTCTGGATGGAAAGCAGAAATTGGAAAAACCCACAGAGAACATGGAAAACTCCAGAAAGACGGAATAAACCAGGTTCCACAGTTTGGCTTGTAATATTGCAAAATGCAAAGCCAGCACATCATGATCAGCAGGCATACTTGGTGCAGAGAGAGAGAGGAAGAGGGAGAGGGAGAGAGAGAGAAAGAGTTTAAAAAGATTTTAATGTTTAATGAGAGCTTAAGGCACCTCTAAGACCCTGCAAACAATCCACCTTGCAGTTGCTGTTAGTCCATGAGATAGAGACTTGAAACCAGAGAGCTCAGCAGCAGCTTTTATAACTCTCAATCAAATGTGCAACATGTGCTTACAAGGCCCTGAGAATGTGCTGTTAATTCATGCCGACTTCAGCATTGTCCTCAGTGGTGGACATGGAGCACTACTCAGCTGCGTCTCTGAGCAAGTGGTCGCTCCCGTTTCATCGTGGCCCTCGGCTTCTGAGCTCAGGTCAGACGGGAGGGGAAACGTGTGTGTCGCCAACCAGTCGCATTCTGGAGATTTCAACTCTGCAACACAACAGCGTTTGGTCCACGCTTGCCAAGACAGAATAAGCGTTAACTGCAAAAGCTAGTGGCTGTCAGAGTCCCCAATTTCATGAGAAAAACTACAGCCGCACATGCAGACATACAGATCTTTTTTATTTTATGAGTTAGACTCAACTGTCAGTGTTTTAGGACCGTGTCTTCAATGCCTGGTGACTACAAACACACCAACAAACTCTGCAAGAGTTATTTGTAGAATAGAGATGTAAATGCTTTCTGTAATGGAATGACCCACTGAGGCATCCAGCTTAATTCCAATCAAGGTGCTCTGGGAAGAATTAGATCAGGTGGTATCCAACCAGCTGTCTGTCCTGCAAGAGACATTTTAAACTCATCAATTGCGCTGTCACAAATGGCTCACTTTGTATTTCCCATTTCTCATTTTAAGCTTCAAAGGGGTGCTAACAAGTGCCCTCAGTGCATGCTTACTGTGGCCTTCAGTGAAGTCTGCATTGATGCAGACCAAGCAGCTGTCCCTTACTCAAAGCCCTTTGCGATTGTTGACGAGCATCAATAACACAAACTGTGGGCTTTGTAATGAATAAAACCAGAGTTACAGTACTAGAGTTACAATTTGTATGAAACAAATGAAGCAAAGCACCTAACAATTGAATGTAATCGACCACCTAATTGAGCTAAATACCTAGTGAACACCCAATAGCCTACACATGCTTTTCACTGCTCATTGTTATATACTCATAGTATATAGTGAATAATATCACTAAATAGTGAGCCACTGATAAACCACTGTGCTGAACACTACATAAAACTCCAAGACTCTCTGAAAATCTTACTTTTATACTATCAAGCCTTCAATTATACCACCAAGGCCTCACAAATTAAAAAGTGTTGATTCGGAGGATGACTGCAGGATACATTCAGGACAAGCCGACAACAGTGCGAACCAACCAACATACTTTTTAGTTTTTTTTTAACATTTAAAGCAAATTTCATATAATTCACATTTATTAAAATGAATCATGTGCAATGAACTTCTCCAAAGTGATCAACAGAAGGAATAAAAGAAGGAGTTTCACATTAACTTGCTTCTATAATGAAACATATAAGCTTTTTTTTTTCCTCTCTCTACTCTGGGTTCATTTCAGTCCAAAAAAGCTTCCTATGAAACGTGATAAAGTATAAATTAAAAAAATACAATAGGGTCTGGATTGAATTTTTAGGCTATGTGAGATATGTTTTATTCATGTAATCCTTATTCAATGGTTGGATTATTTCATTTTGTTTTCTTATGGCGATTTCCGCATTTTTTGGAATTTTAAGACAGGTGCTTTGTTGTTTGCTTTGCAAAATCATCCCTCTGTCTGTTTGGTTTTGAGAAAGAAAGAGAGCGAGAGCGAGAGAGAGAGAGAGAGAGAGAGAGAGAGAGAGAGAGAGACCCATGACATTCTTTCTGGCACATGTTCCTCAGACCTCACAAGTTGACTCATCAATCCCATCCAAAACGTACCCTCCGCAAAACCATAATATTTTTGCCCACAGTGGTGAAGACGTGATGGCAGCCCATCACCCTTGCCCGTTCTGCTCCAGATACAGCCTCTCCACCTGTCAGGGGTCAAAGGTTAATGCCCAAAGATTAGAGGTTGTTTCCATAACGACCTGGGTGGAACTTTTGCTTTTATGGCTTGACATGGTTGTTACATGTGTTGAAAGTCTCAGTCAACAACCAGGACTTGTGACAAATCTATAATAGTGGGAAAGGTCAGAAAAGTGATGGAAGGTTAGGGATAGATTTTTGGGGGGCACATCATTTAGACATGATATGCTGCCATTTAAAACCTCGATGTAGCTTTGCATCACTGTATCACTGGCCTTTCACAATGTAATGCTATCCAATGGGAAACTTGTGGGAATGTGGGAAACTTGCCTGAGCATCTTTAAACTTTAAAAACTATTTTGGTTAGTAGTTGTCTAAAGTAAATGTTAAATATCTTTCTTATTAAGAAAAATGCTTTGCTTTAAATAGAGCACCTAACTGCCTTTTGTCATTTAACAGCATTGGATTCCTGAACTGGATGTTTGTGGCTCTGGAAATATCAAACGCGAGCCCACCTATTATGAAGCTCAAAGCATGTGGCCATCCATCCAAACCATCCGAACTAACAATGGGCAATAAAGATTAAATGGACAATGTTAAACCGCGCCAAAGGTAAAGCATAACTCCTGTGATATCTGTTCGTTCCCCCTGCTGATTTTTTAGCCCCTGTTGATCACCATGACACTGAATGCCATGGACTTGTAAGGATCTCTTTGTTTTGCTACCAGGACGTGAGGCTCCACTTTTAGCCACCACACCACACTGGGATCGAAGGCATGAACGAGGGCCAATTAGGCTGAAAAACAATAGCCCTGTGCGCTTCTGTCCAATTGCCATGCCTTTGTACGGCCCGACATTGTCTATGTGGCTCCTATTACCAGCTCCTGATAAACAGGGGGCTAAATTCGAAGCACAGTTGTTCCCATTGTCCTGCTTTCCTTGATACCCAAGCCCCCTTGGTGCCTTGGCCAGACCTAGAAGGGCCAAGGGTCTCTGTTGGAGGATAAGTGGAGGGATACATGACACACAGAATTATTTGAAGTGAAGAGGGGAGGTAGATTGTAGACCTTATGTCTAAGATCATTCATTTGCACTAGCAATGGTCAAGCTAATTAGAGGTGGAACAAGCTTGGTGATTTAGATGGTGGCGATCTTAATGTTATAATAGATGGCATCAAAAGTGATTTTTGGGTTGTGTGTAGAGGAGGCAGATTAAGCCACAGCTGTTGGCCTGGCAAACGGGGTCAATGAAGAACAGTAACAAATCATTTCAGTCTCCACTGACGGAGTGGGTTTGATTAATACTCATAATTACAGAGTCAATCGAAGCCACGTTTCTGCAAGATAATCAGGAGTTTGTTTTGCTCAAGTTAATAGTGAGTGCAGGTTTTATTTTTTATATAATCTTTCTGAGATCTGTCCTCTTGAGCACATATGGTGGAGGGATCTATAAGAATGGACCTTGCAGGGTTTAAAAGCCACAGGCTTAACAGATAAGTGGGTCTTTAAAGAGCAAATAGGCTTTAAGGGATTGTTGTGAATAATTAGTCCAAAGGGAAAAGCAAAAATTATTCACGCTCCACACAAGCAACGCCTAGGACTCTTCAGTTCCCTTAACAAGCAAAAAACTGACAGTGATTTGCTCACGCATGTTTCCATTCTCCTCCTGCACAGGTCTGCTGAATGTGCTCCATTGTCTGAGCTCAAGCTGTGCATTTGCAGACGTGAATGATTTACTGCCGTGTGGTTTGCGTGGATCAAACTTAAGATATTTTTGGCAGAACAAGAGTACACATGGAATAAAAACATTAGTGTAGCATGACTTCCTCTGGTAGATTTTATAGAGAAAATATTCATAAGGAACCATCAGGTTCCAACATGCAAAACTATGTCTGTGATTTTTTTTTTCCTGTTGCTTTCCCTTGGAAAGGAATAGCTGTCCCGTTAATCAGCTACACTTTCTCGCAGATAAGTAGCGAGTAATTTATCACCCAAAATATTTCAACACAAGATTTTGAGCTCAAACTGGGACCAAAACACTTCATTTAAATATATATATATTTTTTATGCTTCAGCCCAACAAACATGACTATCTAATTCTAATTGAACAATTGCACTTCTGTATCTGCTTTTAGATTTATTTGTATATTTTCTGTTCATGATATGTAATGGCCGAATTATGACCGAGGTCAGTAATGCGTCTAATAAAAGATCCTTTAAGTATTTATTTAAAATTACACAGTGACTCAGACGTTTGGCGGCTGGTGTGTGTGTGTGTGTGTGTGTGTGTGTGTGTTTGTGTTTGTGTGTGTGTGTGTATGGGTATATTTTTACCATGCTGGCTTCAAAGAATAGCTGGCACAAAGTCTTGATTAAATTACAAGCAGTCTGACAGAATGTTGAAGCTGATATCACTGTGTGTGTGTGTGCATGTGTGTATGTGTGTGTTCCTTAAGTGCACTAGGGGTCAAGGCCAACCAGAAGGTGCTTGATAAGTGCCACTGGGACCAACATAAGATCTGTGAAGTATGAGTTCATCATGTACCAAGCATGTGTCTTTATCCTTTTGCCCTTGGGTTTTTATTTTTTCTGCTCATCTTCCTCACTTCCATGTATTGTTCTCTCAATTCACCTCTCTCTCTCTTTCTCTCTCTCTCTCTTTCTATATAAATATACTTCTCCGTTTCTGCCATACTGTATTTTGTCTACTCAGTTGCAGCTCCAAAAATCAACAAAAGTTCAGGGCAGTTCAGCTCAGTGTCCATCTGTCTGAAAATGTCACAGCTCACTTTGGACATGGACACACACACATATACACACACAATACCCATTCCTTAGTCTACCTAAGTCCCCTTGTCATCAAGTCAGAAAAAGGAGGTGCAGTTTGTTTAGGCTCTGATGATTAGTTTCTTTTTCAGCGTGTATAAGTATTAACTCAACCTTAACTCAACCTATTCAGGAAGAACGACATTAGTGTGAAATTAAAATGATGTTTTAAACAAAAATATTAAGGCTGGGTGAAGCTTTATGTAACATTGGGGATGACACGCACGGCAAATCACCCTACGTTAACATTTATGAAACTTTAAAACAACAAGCTGACAATCAGCTGTCAAAATGCCTATGATTCATGTCTTTCTGTGTGGTGAAATAAAAATAAGTAATAGATTTTTTTTTTCATATAATGTTGTCACTATTCATGTGTAACCATTTTCCAGAGCTACACTGGACCATTTATGAAAGGCTTATGTCACGACTCATAAGGTGACATAAAGGTTCTGTGTAACTGAGAGAGGAGAAACATTAGACATGATATTCTTACTCTAATTTCATGTATGTTGTTATAATGGTATGTATACAAAAGTTTATTATTATTATTATTATTATTATTATTATTATTATTATTAATGGTGCTTGCAAAGCAACATTCTTGTTATTGTGCCGGACAAAACCTTTGTCCCACAGCTTTTGTCCTAGACCCATGAATGAGGTGTCAAATCGACCGGCTCATTGAGGAGAGGTGTGCTATGACTTTTATAAGCGATCCAAAAAACGATGTTCGCACAGCGGACGAAAAAGCGGGCAAAATAAATCCCATAGAAATGAATGGGAAATTATGTGAAAATCAAATATTTGCACAACATGGACATGTGACATCAAAACACTCAGCACAATGAGGGGAAATGCCTCACGTGTATTCTGGTCACGTCAGGTGAGGTCACGTGATGTCACGTGAAAAAAAAATTAGCACAACATGGACATGTGACATATCAAAACAATCAGCACGATGAGGGGAACTTGCCACATGCAAGAACCATTCACATTTTCTTCAGGAAATGTACATTCTAGTTATTATTGTTGTTGTTGTTATTATTATATAGATATTTTTTTAAACCATGACCTGTTCAAATCATCACAAATTATTCCTTTTGGTTGTCATATAGGCTTAAGCTAATGATATTTAAAATAAATTAAATGCAGGAAGTCGAATATTTAATTCCATTAGTTTGTTACATTGAAATTGCATTTACGTTTACTGTCAGTCATTCTGTGTGTTGTCATGGCAACATGCAACATTCTGGTTTTTTTCGGTAATTATTTCCATATGATGAAACAAAAACCAGCACGATATTTGTCCATCTTATACCTGCAACTATTCTACTTTATATTTATAATTTAGCGATGGAATTATCACATCTTTGGTTCAGCCGTAGCTGCGAGGCTGCAACATATTAGACACCCTTGCTTGTGTGGTACCGATGAAATATAACATGAATGTGCGGTTAAAGATAAAATAATAATTCACAAGATAAAATTGAACAAGTTACTCGATTCAGCAGTCTCATACAGTCAAGTCTATGAATTTATTATGACAATAAATAATATTTATTATCATAATAATATTAATTATTATTATTAATTGTTCTATGATAATTATTAATAAATAATAAACAAGCCTTACATAAATTCTTTTAATATATTTAAAAAAACATGAGATTTTTTAACTATTTTACGAAGTCCCAATATTTCAAATTAAAAAGCAATTTATAATCAATAATCGGAAACTCTGACATCTGACATACCATAAATACACTGACCAAGAAAGTCAGCTGTCACAATAACAATGTGAAGAATGTGAGTCTAAAAAGAAATCCTTGTGGCTTGATAAGGTGTTAAGTGTCGACTTCACAATTGGCGTAAGCTGCCTTTGTTGGATGCCGGTTGGTATAAGCCTTTATAAATGTTTATGTAGGTTTAGGTCAGTTGTCATGACAGGCTCATGCTGGTGTTATGTAGCCTCTACAATGTAATCCTTAACCGACACATTACTAAATATTATTCACTGGCTCAGGTTGAATATTAAACATAATAAATTCTATTTACTGTATTTTGATAATACATATTGGACAAAAAATAAAAATAAAAAAAAGAAACAAACTAAGCAGTTCTACAAATTACAGTGAATGTTGGCTGGTTCCAAGTTCGCCTCACACCTCCAGGGTTGGGGGTTCGATTCCCGCCTCCACCTTGTGTGTGTGGAGTTTACATGTTCTCCCCGTGCCTCGGGGGTTTCCTCCGGGTACTCCGGTTTCCTCCCCCGGTCCAAAGACATGCATGGTAGGTTGATTGACATCTGTGGAAAATTGTCTGTAGTGTGTGATTGTGTGAGTGAATGAGAGTGTGTGTGTGCCCTGCGATGGGTTGGCACTCTGTCCAGGGTGTATCCTGCCTTGATGCCCGATGACGCCTGAGATAGGCACAGGCTCCCCGTGACCCGAGGTAGTTCAGATAAGCGGTAGAAGATGAGTGAGTGAGTGAGTTGGCTGGTTCCACGTGATGTGTATATGTTGAGTTCAGGTTCAGGTTGACTGCATTTTCAACACATCAACACCGATCAGCCTGTGACGAGTGAGGATGGACTGGTCTAAATAGCTCTTTTTTTCTAGGACAGATAGGATTATAAAGTTGATTTAGTGTTTGGTTTGGGTCTTTGTGAAGGGGATTTCATTCTACAATAGGCTTTTGTTCTGTTTATTTGGATAAGTGTGGTGAAGCATCAGGGTAATGCGGAGAGCTCAGATCCCAGTATTCGCAGGTAATATGTCATAACACTGCACTCGTACATACTGAAGTAAAAACTTAAGAACAAATGAACAAAAAAAAATGTTGCATGAAACTACAACTGAAATATTGCGCCGACAATATGTGGTGTTAGGAATGTGTTCATGATGACTGACATCACGTATACAATATATGTGTGAAACGCCTTGAAACTTTACACTGCATAGATTTAGCTTTTCTCACCATATACCATATATCTGTTATGGAGACTCTCACTTCATCTATCTATCTATCTATCTATCTATCTATCTATCTATCTATCTATCTATCTATCTATCTATATATATATATATCAGTGTCACACACTCCCTTCATCTACTGTATCTTACTATCAATCTCTCTCTCCCTCTTTCTCTCTCTCTCTCTCTCTCTCTCTCTCTCTCTCTCTCTATTTTTCTTTCTGTCACTCTACCAGCACTGTCTCATTCTTACATCTCTCTCAATCTGTCTTTCCACATATACAGACTGTACTGTATGTTTATTTGTTTCATTCCTCCTAGCATGTTGTGAGAAGGTCGCATGTCATGCTTTTGGAATTTTTTAGTTGCTTGTAAATGAATAAATACAGGGAAAAAAAATATTTTCTCTGTCCATTAAGGCATCTCTGATGTCTCTAATGTATCTGACTATTATTATTTTTATTGCCATGATGTACAGTAGCAGAGCTTGTATAAATTCCCTTGAGCCACACACACACACACATATATATATATATATATATATATATATATATATATATATATACACACACACACACACACACACACACACACACAGACATATATATACACATATATATATATATATATATATATATATATATATATATATATATATATATATATATATATATATATATATATACATGTTTGTTACATGATGACTCACCTTGCAAACACTGGCGGAGGAAGTCCCAGCACCTTGTTTATTTCCTGTAGATAACGGGATGGTTAATGAAGGGTTATCAAATGTTACATGAAGGCAAACCTCCTCCAGCACACCTGGAGTTGCATCACTGTGAGGCTTGCCATGTGGAAAGGAAGGGAAAGGAAAGGAAGTATTGCCTGTATTGCCTGTAGCATGGCTTACAGTCACCTCCAGCTGCTTGGTTTACTGATGGGCTAGACAGACGAATGAATGTGTAAATGATTGTTATTCAGACGTCTATGATTCTGAAAATGGCTATGCACTTGATATCAGTGAGTCACACTTTGTGCTGGAGAAGGAAACAAACTGACTATTGAAATATTTACAATGCCACTGATGACAGTGTAATTACCCAGCAGTCTGGCATCTGTTTCGCTGGACTGTCCTGGAAAAGCCCAGTAGCTAAGGAGACTTGGCTTGTTTAGGTTGTGTGAGGGCCGTAGTTAAGAAACCATGCGCTGGTGCCATTCATTTCCCTCGGCTTCTGCATTTCAAAGGCTAGCAGGAAAGAAGCGTGACAGCTCTGGTGGTGACCGCAGCATATTGTGTAGTTGTAATAAGGGAGGCTCGGGTGTCCCAGGGCCTAACATAGGCCGCAAATTGTATCCATAAATGCCTCTTTGCTCATTGCAAGGCTAATGAGCTAGCAGATGACTTCTGGGAATATGGTAGGGGAGAAGATTATGCTTTTTAAAAGCACCCTAGATGACTGATAGATTCAGTTTGCTGAAGTCAGTAGAGTTTTTCAGCTTAATAGACAAAGTGAATAATGCTAGAACTTGCAAAATAATTTACACAGTTATAATTTCATCTAATTAAAAATGATCAATAGTCTTTAACTATCTAAGATAGATAGATAGATAGATAGATAGATAGATAGATAGATAGATAGATAGATAGATCACTTTATTTATCACAGAAGGAAATTCTCATAATTAGGGGAAATAATAACTATTTAATCAAGGTTACCTATTACAGTTCCCCCCTCCTTATTTCTGCAGTTAGGCATTGCATCAGAATACGTGAGCTTCTTAAAATAGCTAACATAACACCCTTAAACTCGTCATTAGAAATGAGGTCCACAGGGAACTGATAGCAAATACACTACAGCACAGAAAAAAGATCAAACAGTAAGCCTGTTCCTCATTGAGAAGCTTTTTCCGTGCTCCTTTCCCTCAACTCTCCTTCAGAATGCCCGAGCGGGCGTCAGGTCACCAGCGTCGCCTTAAGCTGAGCCCATCCGTGAGGCACCAGTGGAGTGGTGAGGGTGGTGACGGGGGGTGTGAACAGCGGCTGAGATGCCTCTGGGGTCAAGCCTTTAATAATGATTACAAACTGGAGCGGGGCACGGGTCCTGACAGGCTGCAGCTGTGGGGGCGCCCGCCACTTTGAAGTGACCCGCGTCACCGCATGAAGAGACGCTACAACTATGCACCCGCTTGTGGGAAAGAATGTCCCGAGACGCCACAGTGACTGCACGGGTGCGGACGGCACCGAGGGGCAAAGGAGATGCCAGCTCACGCCCCCTGTGTCACAGCTACTCTGAGAAAGGGGCAGGATTCAGAGAGATAAATTAGAGAATAGGGGACAAAATCAAGGGTCGTTTATTCCGCATTTCATTTCATTTAAT
Source organism: Tachysurus vachellii (assembly GCF_030014155.1). Lineage (NCBI taxonomy): Eukaryota > Metazoa > Chordata > Actinopteri > Siluriformes > Bagridae > Tachysurus > Tachysurus vachellii. Next base: position 23,323,245 of record NC_083468.1, read on the forward strand.
TTCATTTCAGATCTAAATCAGGCATTTTGGGCTTGTCTTATACTTGCCAATAATGCCATGGGTAAATGTGCATGCTGATTAAACCTTAAATGGTACCTGATATGCTTTATCTTCAGAAGGCAACAAAAAGTGTTTTTAACGTTCTATTGAACGTTTTAAACCTATGTAATAGAGTATCCATACAATGTATATTAATATATTTATACAGTATATATATACATATATATATATATACATATATACATACATAAAATACTAGCACTATTGCATGAGCAAGAGTAAAAACGAGTGGAACTGTGATTCAGTCTGAGGCACAGAGTAGCTGCATAATTGTGAGTGCAATATTGTTTTTATACAAGTTTTAAAAATAAGACATTAATGTCAAGTAACTGACCTTTGACTTTCTAATGATTTTATACTATGTACAATATATACACTTCTCAATATACATTCTAATAATCAAGGCTTTACATTTATGTACGATCTTATATTATATATGGAAACAGAAGAGAGAGATTAAAGAAATAAATATTATAATAAAGATAAGAAGAAGAAGAAAAATTAAGGATATAAATAAAATATATATATATATATATATATATATATATATATATATATATATATATATATATATATATATATATATATATATATAATTAAAGTTTACAATTAAATTAAAATATATTTACTTCAAATTTAAAATACTATATATCTATCCCTATCTCTTATATGCAAGCCTGAGGTGACGGTGGCAAGGAAAAGCTCCCTGAGATGATATGAGGAAGAAACCTTGAGAGGAACCAGACTCAGAAGGGAACCTCATCCTCATTTGGATGACACTCTACAGTAAATAATGAAAATGTAAATAATGTCCTTTCTACAACAGTTTATAATAGTGCAACCGAGAGCTCCTGAGGAACTAATGGGTCAGTACAGACTTGACTGCTGATAAAGACCAGACCATACAGTTGACTGACATGACGAATAATTGAACGTGTTTAATACCATCTCACCTTCTTAGTGCACTTGTACATGACTGGTTTTTAAACTGCTGTTTCACAGGAGATTGTATAGCAGATACTTCATAAAATCTGAGCCTAATAATGAACAGAATTAAAAAACAATACTGTGTTGTGATTTGACATAATTGTTTAGGTTTTCTGTAAGTAGACAATGCAGACATTTTTGGAAGGAGTCTCCAGTTTCAGAGCTTTAAATCAGTCATGTAATCTTTACAACTTTTCATGATTTTTTTTTAAATAATAGTTTATTTTATTTTATTTTTTTTTTAATAATAGCTATAATCTAAGTGATAAGTTCCTGTTTCATGTTGTCTTGATGTTCAGCAGAAAAAATGTGAGGGTAAATAGATAACATGAATATTGCTTGGAAATTACTGTGGTATATGAACAATAATACAATTTGGGATGTGCAGTTATCAGAAAATAATCAACTTCAGGGTGAAAATAGTGACTCAGATCCGCATGTATATCTGACATGTTTTCTCAATGCGTTCACCTGCTTTCATGCCTACTGTTGGTCTCAACAGTCACCATCATCAACTGGGATTAAAATCTAATCTTTATACTACCAGACATAACCTGTACTACAGGAATGACTAAAATGACTTCTTATTCATTCATTCATTCATTCATTCATTCAGTCAGTCATTTATAAGCGGAAAATGAAATTAGGCTACATTCACCAGCATCACTGGTATCACTGGCATACTTCCCTCGTACCAGAGATTTTTTATCACGCTGATACTGAAAGTGAAGGGCTGTAGATTTATATGAGAACGAGGGGCGTGTTTAATACCTTGTGAATCATGTTCCTATGCGCTCCTACTCTGAGGAATTCTATAAACAGAAAAATAAAATGTACAAGTTGCCACATTGAGTGAGTGAGTAAGAGGAAGCCATCTCACGCTTGACAGATTTATTGGCTCACCTGTTAAATGATAAGTGGCAACTGTAAAAAAATAAATAAAAATAAAGGTCATCATTTGGGCAACAGACCAAACAATTACATCTGAAATAAGTGAGGATTTTTTTTTTTTTTTTTGTAATTAAACAGTGCAGTTACAGGATTACAGAATTACTGTTGCTGAATTTTAGTTTTTCGGTATTTAGTTATTATTGCTGCACCTTTCTTTCACAAAATACTTTAATTCTGTATACTGATTTTTATTCATTTTCAATACACTGTAAACTATTTCAATGATGGTCGATCTTAGAATCTTACATTAAGATTCATTTTTTTTTAAAACATTAGTTCAATCTCCAAAATCGTATTATTTCAATTAGAGTTAATAAGAAGTAATAAGTTCACATAACCTAATTATCCTAATCAATATAGTGTAATAGGGGGGGCACGGTGGCTTAGTGGTTAGCACGTTCGCCTCACACATCCAGGGTTGGGGGTTCGATTCCTGCCTCTGCCTTGTGTGTATGGAGTTTGCATGTTCTCCCCGTGCCTCGGGGGTTTCCTCCGGGTACTCTGATTTCCTCCCCCAGTCCAAAGACATGCATGGTAGGTTGATTGGCATCTCTGGAAAATTGTCCGTAATGTGTGAGTGTGTGAGTGAATGAGAGTGTGTGTGTGCCCTGTGATGGGTTAGCACTCCATCCAGGGTGTATCCTGCCTTGATGCCCGATGACGCCTGAGATAGGCACAGGCTCCCCGTGACCCGAGAAGTTCGGATAAGCGGTAGAAGATGAGTGAGTGAGAATATAGTGTAATAGTAGTTCTGTAGATGCACGATGAAATAAAAAGAAATTTGTGTGATTGTTGATTTTGTAAAGGTTTCTGTATGAAGATGTTTATTTTTCACTCAGGGTGTTGAGTTTTGTGTTTTCTCAGTATCACCATAAGCTGTTTTTTTTTTTTCAATTGATCATTAACCTGTTAATATTTTTGCCTTTTTGTCTTATAAATGGCAAGAGAAACACTTAAAAATAATGACTCTTGGCATGACTAGCAAGGAAACAGATGTTTTTAGTTGCTATAAACTTTTTTCATGGATTTCGGACAACAATATAAGTAAACAGGAACAGAAAAAAGTACAATGTGTTATTATTTAGTACAGAATTGTTTTTTTTGTTTTTTTTGAATAAAGCACTTTTACAGGAAGTGGTTTGATTTGAAAGTAATCTATTTGTAATGATAAAGGAAATTACTTTTCATTACGGTTAGCTTTCAGTTTCCTTGTCATTTCTTTAATTAATATAAATGCATATACATCGTGACCAAATTATCAACAAAAGTGCTGCAGTGTTCCAAATGGAGTAGGAGTCAGTGTTCAACAACAAGATAAATAAATTACATTGTATTCGACTGAAATTGAGAAGAATAGAGTCAAGAAGCTGCCAAAAGGACATACTGTAGCCATGATTTCATAAAGCATAAATATAAATTAAGCATTTTTTTCCAAATTAAATGTGGAGAAGCAGAGGGAGGACTATTCGGCCTGGGCTGTGACCTCATCATTCCATAACAGTGATGCATAGTGGTCCAAGGCCAAGGCTACATGGCAATTGTTGTCCATAAGTTTCATTTGGCATTTTATAGACATTAGGTCATAGTCGCTCCTGATGGCTGATGGTGGCTGCTGACCATACAAAAGACAAAGAGAAAGAGAGAGAGAGAGAGAGAGAGAGAGAGAGAGAGAGAGAGAGAGAGAGAGAACGCACATGCGCTGACGAGTGGCCGCTGGGCTTCATAATGGATCTAAGATGATTTCTCAGCATTACACACATTCTCTTCTCATAATTAAAGTGTTTTACTTCATACTGTATGCGAAACATGGGAAAACCCTTCACATTGAGGATATTTTGATATTTTCCACTACAGCCAATCCTGAGTTAGGTTAGAAAGTAAACAAAAAATGTACAGTACACATGGTTTTACATACAATTTTACACATTTTACTTACTTTTTTTAACATTAATTCAAATTACAATAAAATTTGAAGTTTTCTAAAGAAATTTGTCCGCAGGTTTTGTTTCACCTACTGTATGCCGAACCCGCTTCTCTTTTTTGCATGCAAAACAACTAAACAATTTTCTGTAACAGTAAATTCTCTTGTTGCGAAAGTTCTATTTTGAAATGTAAAATGTTTATGTTCCGACTCAGTAATGCAGAATTAGATCTCGGTTGCTTGAGGGTGCTGCTCCCTAGCCTCCAAGGTCACGAATCAGTCCTGACTTAATATCCGATGCCATGATTATCATCACCAAGCAGGTCTGATATTTTAGAGATGTTGCTTAAAGTAAGTTATAGAAACACGATTGTTATGGTTGTTCTGTTACATATACTTGATGCTCCCTGGTTTCCGCAGTGCATTGTGGGATTGTTAAGGACTCTTTTTGCAATTGAGAGAAATAGCCAACTCCCTGATAAGTGCCCTGACTAGCAATCAGATTGAAACACACCCTAAGTCACACCCTATATTATAAAAATGTGTTAGTTATGGGAACCGGAAAATATGATATAGTCCAAAACTAAGCTCTTTTTCATAGTGTTTGTTATCTGCACCAATAATGATCCAAACAGACCTAACCATATCTTATACAGGTGCAGGATTTTAATGCATATGATTTCAATGCTGTCAGTCCACAGCTATAAATCTAGAGACCTGGGTTATCATTCACTCAGCTCTGGCATGCCACAATGACAGGATGCTGCTGGTCTCAGCATGCAGCTTAGGCAGTTTACATAGATGACAACTAAAATAATTGCACATCAAAATGTTTGCTCGTTTTATGTTTCTCATTTGTAGGTGAGATTTAGGGCCCTTGCCTGAAGGCCTCCTCTTCTTTAAGAAAATCAAGTAAGGGAATTTTACTCACACCTTCGTGAGGACCAGATAGCAGCAACAAATTACGTACCAGATTTTGGAATTCTGTAGATAAAATATCGTTGATATACGATGAGAATCACTAAGCACTATCATCATTATTATTGTAGTAGCAAAAGTAGTAGCATTTTTTAATTATATTATTATTATTGTTATTATCCTTGTAGTCATAGTTATAGTCATAACTTTTATTACTATTGTCCTGATCATCACTTTTCTTGTCATTTTACTGGTGCATTCATTTCCTCATCTAAGTGTATGACTTTTATTTCTTTCTTCATTCCACCACACAATTATTTTTTAGCATGTTATCGTTTATAGCTTACTGTGTCACTTTAAATCAAAAAAGGTGTGTATAACTGAATCTTTCAAAGTGAGCATGTTTAGTCTGGTGAAAATTACAGTGGTAGATCTTAATAGCTTTGTACATTTGGCACAGGTAATTTTGCAGGTATTTTAATCTCTTTCTCTGTATGTGTCTCTTTACGACCTGCTTCATAAAGGTCGCCTTTTCTCCAGCATGCTGCCCAGAATCTTCTCTAGTGACTAATAACCGTGTCATGTGTCCATGCTTGTGACTCAGAGGGACAGAAACTAATTTGTGTGTTCGGACTTGGCCCGTGGACAGTCACACACGCTCTGTGTGCGAGTGTGTGTCGATTGTGTTTAGTCATACTCCGTCCCTTCTAATAGATCCCTCTCCTTCCATTAAGGCCGGTGTCCTTAACTATGCCAGACTCATTTCCAGAAGAAATATCGCTCATCTTGGCACCCTTGCCTGTTGACTTTGACTCGGCGATCACAGCACGCTCATGCACGTCGCCATATGAGTTGCCGCGGTAACGCAAACTGTTTGTTTAATCCCTCGTCGGACTAAGTTAGCCACGATCATATTTAGCTTAATAGCACATGTGCACCCCTATTGAATCTGGCTTGTTTTTATCTGCCTAATATGGAGTAGTGACTGTTCATAACCCTGAAAGACTACAGCTAGTTATTTTCCATTGCCTGATTTATTATAAGCCACTCTCATAATCTCATGTGCATTGCACATGTTAGGGCATATAAAAGTAATTGTCCACTTAATCATTTTCATTATTGCAGGTGAAGCTCATGGGTCTTTTCCAAAGGCGGGGCACTTAATCTTTCTCAGTAAACAATTCACCCACATAATTCCCATGCAAGCTCTTCAAATATTTAACAGTGATCTTTAACCTGATTGTAGAATGAATCTCTGCTTTGATCTAAGTTATTCAACTTCTGCTTTGATTAATAAGTAATATATTTGTCTGAAATTCTGAATATAAAGCTTTGTTCTGTGATTGTTTTCTAAAAGCACAGGGAAAACGTGTATGTATGTGTGTGTGTGTGTGTGTGTGTGTGTGTGTGTGTGTGTGTGTGTGTGTCAATTACACCAATCTAATTTCTTGAGGCATTCATACTGAACAGTTTTTCGAGCTAAAGATTTTTTAAGCACTACTACTACTACTACTACTACTACTACTACTACTACTACTACTAATAATAATAATAATAATAATAATAATAATAATAATAAAAGAATCAAACAAAAATCTGTGTTAAATAAAGCAAATCTCTAACCTACCCTTATAGGCAATAAATATTCAGTAAATTTTTGTAACATGAAATGTGGAAAAGAATTACTGAATATTTATTGCCTATTTTTCAACACACTGCAAAGTTATTCAGGAATAGTTGGAAGAACATAATGTTGACACGGCTGATCATTTTTAATCCGATCGAGCATCTTTGGGATGTGCCGGAAAAACAAATTTGGAGCCTTAATGGATCTGATTTGTGTGTCCGGCACATCCCAAAGATGTCAACATTATGTTCCTGAATAACTTTGCAGTGTGTTGAAAAACACCACTGCCAATAGGGAATACTGGTGCCATAGAATGATGTACTAGTCTACAGTATGTTTAGGTATGTGGTACGTGTCAATAATATTCATGTGAACACCAGGATCCAAGGTTTCCCAACAGGACAATTCCCAGAGCATCACACAGTCTCACTGTAATGAGATAATCACTGTTTTTCACTGCACCTGTCAGTGATATTAATGTTAATGTAATGCTGATTAGTGTATACTGGGGGCACGGTGGCTTAGTGGTTAGCACATTCGCCTCACACATCCAGGGTTGTGGGTTCGATTCCCGCCTCCGCCTTGTGTGTGTGGAGTTTGCATGTTCTCCCCGTGCCTCGGGGGTTTCCTCCGGGTACTCCGGTTTCCTCCCCCGGTCCAAAGACATGCATGGTAGGTTGATTGGTATCTCTGGAAAATTGTCCGTAGTGTGTGATTGCGTGAGTGAATGAGAGTGTGTGTGCCCTGCGATGGGTTGGCACTCTGTCCAGGGTGTATTCTGCCTTGATGCCCGATGACTCCTGAGATAGGCACAGGCTCCCCGTCACCCGAGGTAGTTCGGATAAGCAGTAGAAGATGAGTGAGCGTGAGTGAGTGTATACTGGAGCTAGAGGTTGTGTAGTATACACTTATGACTAGTTGTTTGATCTAATAAAATTTGTTTTTGTCACAGTAACGTCCTGTCTAGACTTAATTGAATGTGTTTCTCTTGCTGTTTCTCTGCCATCTCCTCACACTGTATGACACATCTATCCTTTTGTTACACTCCCTATATTCTGCTTACAGAAAACATCGGGCAGCTTATAAGCATATAATCGCTTTGCTTTGTGTTAAAAATGGCAGTAATTGTTGTGAGTTTGGGTTGGCCCTCGTGGCGGGGCCATGGTTAAGATTTAGATAAAAGACTTTTGTTAAATTTTGACTTCCCTGACGTAAAATATCGAAATGTTATTTCAACACCTGCTTTGATTTATAATTAATTATGTACTCTGTCATTCTGAAGAAAAGGCATGTGCTAAAAGGAAGGCATGTATGTGCAATTTATTTAACTATGTATTCATATGTAATAAAAATCTAATTATTGAATATTTAATAAGATATAATTAAATGTAATCATATTTATTTTTAAAAGAAAACGGATTATGAAAAGATTCAGTGGAATGGCTTTGCATGTTTCAGAGGAAGCATGAGTGAGACTTCACACTCCACAATTGGTTGTTGTTATATGGATGAAAGGGGAGAAAAGAAAGAAAGAAAGAAAGAAAGAAAGAAAGAAAGAAAGAAAGAAAGAAAGAAAAAAGACAGTAAGAAAGAAAGAGAAAGAAAGAAAGAAAGATAGAGAAAGAAAGAAAGAAAGAAAGAAAGAAAGAAAGAAAGAAAGAAAGAAAGAAAGAAAGAAAGAAAGAAAGAAAGAAAAAAAGAAAGAAAGACAGAAAGAAAGAAAGAAAAAAGAAAGAAAGACAGAAAGAAAAAAGACAGTAAGAAAGAAAGAGAAAGAAAGAAAGAAAGATAGAGAAAGAAAAAGAAAGAAAGAAAGAACGAAAGAAAGAAAGAAAGAAAGAAAGAAAGAAAGAAAGAAAGAAAGAAAGAAAGAAAAAAGACAGTAAGAAAGAAAGAGAAAGAAAGAAAGAAAGAAAGAAAGAAAGAAAAAAAGAAAGAAAGACAGAAAGAAAAAAGACAGTAAGAAAGAAAGAGAAAGAAAGAAAGAAAGAAAGATAGAGAAAGAATGAAAGAAAGAAAGAAAGAAAGAAAGAAAGAAAGAAAGAAAGAAAGAAAGAAAGAAAGAAAGAAAGAAAGAAAGAAAATAAGAAAGACAGAAAGAAAAAAGACAGTAAGAAAGAAAGAGAAAGAAAGAAAGAAAGAAAGAAAGAAAGAAAGAAAGAAAGAAAGAAAGAAAGAAAGAAAGAAGAATGGAAAGAAAGAAAGAAAGAAAGAAAGAAAGAAAGAAAGAAAGAAAGAAAGAAAGAAATGTGTATTGACACATCATCCTCAACAGAGACAGGATCTTATACACACTGACTGACAGAATTAAACTAAATAAATCAATCAACAATATTATTCACAGGAACATTAACATGAACAGAGATCAGTGTGTAAGTTTTTCCTCAGGAGACGAGATCCGAATGATGGATGATGCTGATAATCAAAGTGAAAGCTTCTTTCCAATTTTAACATTTATTCTTATCAGTAATGTTGTTTTATAATGAAAGGTGGACTTTTCACTTTGCCCTTTTCATTTTTAGGTGCAATTCACATTTATATTGCGAGAAATTGACTTGTACCACATATATAGCTAGAGGTTATGTATTTGACATGCAGTCTATGACTAGTTTAATTGTTTAGTATAATAAAATAATAGTATTACTAATATGAACGTACAGTATTAATAAAACACTTGCTGTACAGTTCATTGTATCTTTATCAGAGTAAAGTCTTGTCTGGATTGAACTGTGTTTGTCTTCTGGCATCTGGACACATAATCACTTTTCTTTGTGTTAATAGGTACAGTAAATTCTAGTTAGACTTTGGGTTGGTCTTTTGGGGCAGGGCCATGTTTAGATGTAGGTAAAAGATGGTTCAAACCTTGGTTTCTCAGAAATAAAAACTGCATCTATATGCATTTATAAACTTTATTCTACTTTACACAACATTGGAAATGTGCTTAATACAAACATCAGCTTTAACATTCGACAAACTGTCCATCGCTTCAGCATGTACTTGTTCATGGATGACTGAAAATCTATTCATTCACAAAGAAGTTTCTGTGTGTGTGTGTGTGTGTGTGTGTGTGTGTGTGTGTGTGTGTGTGTGTGTGTGTGGTCTAACCAGTCTCAGGACTAGCAATTAGTGAAAAGGAATTCATTCAGTTAAAACTTCTGCTGTACATTAGTCCAGTAATCAGAGGTGAGAGGAGAGATGTCCTGTACTCCTGTACTGTATGAGCATGAACATAGATTCCCAGGTTATTAAGTATGCATACAGCCTACTGTTTGGAGTAAGACAAAAGCGTGCCTTGGCATATCTGGAGGGTGTGGAAGTTAGTTTTGTGCAGAATGGCTCACACCTGGATGCACTTGGCTTTTGGCAGCACGATTCAATGCGCAATAGTGTTATGTACTTTATCTTTTGTATAACATGCAGCTTGTATAAACTGTGTCATTGTGGCATATTTCAATTATTTTTGCTGTCACACTTAATCATTCTTGCTTATCCATTACCTAAAAGGAGCGCTGAGTTTGAGATGGGAATACACACGGGAAGGAATGCGGGTACCCACTTTACAAAGAATCACATATCTACTCCTAATTGTTACATACAAACTAATACATGATCTCAAGCATACTCTGTTATTCAGACCTACACCCTTGAATGGACTCTGAGGTGCACTGACACTGGTCTTCTAATAGTAAGATCTAGAAACTTGAGAACTTTCACATTACACCATCTGATAATGCCAGAATACCTTGGGAAGTTCTGAACAGCTAACTATCTTATTTCCTTATATTTCTAACTGGATGAATCAGTTTTATAACCAGAGGGTCTGGCTAATCTATCCAAGGACTCCACTTAGGTCCTTATTTGGTACCTTGTCATTTTGAATTTGATCTACTCCTGCACACCATCAGGTTCCTGAAAAAGATCCAGAATCCAGCTGAAAGGCTTCTCAAATTCACAAAGCACCCACTGCTATGTTCTTTCCACTGGACCATATTACTGTAAATCACTGATGCTTGCCTACAAAACCCCAAAACCCCGCAGCTAAAAGGACTTATCAAACTCTGTTTTTTCCCTCGTTTACTTTGAGCCTATAGAGCAGTCCTACCTGACACACTCTACCTCAAGATACACGTATCAATACTCTTCATTACAGCATTGGTGGAATAAACTTCTCATAGTTTTCCAAACAGGTTCATTTACAACAAAGTCACAGTATAATTTCAACAAGACATTGACGGCAGATGCCCTTATCCAAAGCAACTTACATTTATCTCGTTTATACAGCTGAGCAATGGAGGGTTAAAAGATTTGCTCAAGGGCCCAGCAGTGGCAGCTTATTGGTCCTGGGAATCAAACTCACAACCTTCCGATCACTAGTCCTATGACTTAACCACGGAGATACCACTTCCCTTAAATAAAAAGGAAGTAATTTAAAAAATTACATACAGTTTTTGTTGCTATAATAACTCACTGTATTAAGTTATGCTCCAGCTTGGTTCTGGACACCTTTTACTGCTCATTCAGCATTTCTCACAAATGTGCACCATGCCCTGCCCCTACAGTAGATGGCCTAAGCCTTCTCTCTAAATCTCAGATCCTATGCAAACGTGGCCTTGTGTGGCCTCCTTGGCCATTTTTTGGCCTATGACCAGATCACATATGCAGACAGACCGACTGCTGCCACCATAAAAACTGGCCTTAGCAGGATTGAGGATAGGGCATGGATATTTATTATGTGCATGTCTGTGTGTGCTTAGGAGACCTTAGAGAAACTGGGATCAAGGAAAAGAAGGACTGGACTTGGCGTTGTGCTTTCCTCCATCAGCGTGGCGATGACATGGGCAATTGGCAATGGCGCTGGCAGAGGGCATTGCGACACGCTCACGTGAAATGAACCCGCCGATTGTTATGTTTCACCTGCTGTGGTGGAGGTTATGATGAATGGAGAGAGAAACCAAGAGAGTGAGAGAGACTGTAACTGCCAAAACAGCAGAACTATTTCAACTAATATTACATCACTCTCACTTGGACGCATTCCAGGCTTTGCTTGGCTGATGTACTGCACCTGGCTCTCTCTCTCTCTCTCTCTCTCTCTCTCACTCGCTCACTCTGGCTTTCTCTGTGATTCATCTCAATGCTGCTCTCTGGTATTTACAGCATTCAGACACACACACTGCATCCTTACAGTCAACAAATCACATACACTGTTGATGGTCCTGTTAAAGCATGACAGTCCATCTGACAGGTCATGTTTAATTTATTTAATGTTTCACCACACCTGTGTCAGACATGCAACGGATAGAGACACGGCTTCCTTACTGCTGGCGCGTATGTCATCTCTGAATAAACAATACCAGGAAAGATGCCTATCAGTGAAAAGGCTTAAAGCACTTATGAATGGTTTCTTGTCCTTACTTCCCCATTGCGTAAGCTATCTTACTTGTACCTCATAAAAGGTTACAGCTAGGTGAAAACAAAAAAGTTCATAGACAAAAGTCAAAAGTCTATTTTGTTTGAATTTTCACATACACAAAAAATCACAAATCACTTAATAATAAAAATAAAAATAAATAAATGATATTCATTAATGTTTTTATTATATAAAAAAAAAAGTATATAAAAATCTGTGCAAGTGAACCTGAATTGTGAACGAAAGTGATCAAGATTTTTATTTTATTTTTGGTGAGTATGGAGTATGAAATAAGTCTAAAATCTAAAATAAAATAAAAGCAGCTACATATATACTTTCAGTGGTTCCGTGGGATAATTAATTTAATCAATAATTTTAATTAATAATAATCAATTCAATTCAGAAAGGGGGCACGGTGGTTTAGTGGTTAGCACGTTCGCCTCACAACTCCAGGGTTGGGGGTTCGATTCCCACCTCCGCCTTGTGTGTGTGGAGTTTGCATGTTCTCCCCGTGCCTCGGGGGTTTCCTCCGGGTACTCCGGTTTCCTCCCCCGGTCCAAAGACATGCATGGTAGGTTGATTGGCATCTCTGGAAAATTGTCCGTAGTGTGTGATTGCGTGAGTGAATGAGTGTGTGTGTGTGCCCTGTGATGGGTTGGCACTCCGTCCAGGGTGTATCTTGCCTTGATGCCCGATGACGCCTGAGATAGACACAGGCTCCCCGTGACCCGAGGTAGTTCAGATAAGCGGTAGAAATGAATGAATGAATGGATGAATGAATAAACAATTTTAATTAATAATAATCAGATGCGCAGTTAGAAAAGATTTTACTGTATTTTACTAAGAGTATTATTCTGTTACTTTATATTTTATACCAGCAACAACTGGTCATTAAATTTATTGGAATTTCAAGAAACCGTAGCTTTGTGTAAATTACATTACTATTCAAATTAAATAATAAAACAATATTTTTGAGCCTTATATCATGGCATCTTATTAAAGGCATAAAGCTATTCAACACGCTCGCTAAAAGATAAAGTTAGCCAGTTTTTTGTTCAAACTAGACAAAATAAACAGTTTGTTTGTTTGTCCCTTTGCATAATTTGTACTTTGACTGGACAATGTTTATTTAGCCTGCTTACGACTTGTGACTCTAAAGTTGTTTTTTAAAAAACTTTAAAGTAATTGATTATGTTTAGATTTTTACACCTGCTACTGGTTTACACATTTACTAAATCATTGCTATTATATTAAAACTATTTAAGGTGTCATTTCTGCCCAGTACTATAGTATATTTAAGCTTACTGGTTAAGGTGTTATGGTCTACTGATGGAAAGGATGTGTAGTTGAATCCCATGCATATCGAGGTACTACTGCTGGGCCCCTGAGCAAGGCCCTTAACCCTTATCTGCTCAGATGTATAAATGAGACAAAAAATGTAAGTTGCTCTGGTTAAAAATTGTCTGACAAATGCTATAAATGTAAATTTAGTTCAATTCAATTCAAATTTATTTGTATTTGTACCCTTGAATGGTAAAAGAAGAAATCTTGAGAGGAACTAGACTCAAAGGGGAACCTCATCCTCACATGGGTGACACTGGAGGGTTTTTGATTATAAATATACAGTCTGACAAATGTTGTATTGAGGAGGAGATTGTTGTCCTCAAAGACCACATGGAGTTGGCATCTCCTCTTTAGTATAGCAGAGTCTTTAGTATAGCAACTGGAGCTGGTAAATCTCTAGATGCCTCAGGATCCTCACAGACTCAGCCTCATCTCAGTGGACGTCCAAAAACTTCATGGCACGGAAGACAATCGGAGATGGTACAATTTTTGGATGCCTCGGGATGGGTAGAAAGAGAGAAGCAATGGAGAGGAATTAGCGTAGCTGCTGTTCATAATATTAGCAAACACTAGATGATAATGCGCATTTTGTCAGTTGTATTAGAGCACAATATTATGGGATGTATTGTGTGTACGCCTGACTAAAGAGATACGTTTTTAATCTACATTTAAACTGGGAAAGTGTATCTGAGCCCTGAACACTGTCAGGAAGACTATTCCAAAGTTTGGGAGCTAAATACGAAAACGCTCTACAACCTTTAGTAGACTAGGAACTACCAGAAGTCCTGAGTTTTGTGATCTCAGAGAACATGAATGATTGTAACCAAGACTAGTTAGACATTTGGGAGCCAAACCATTAAGAGGCTTAAGGTACGTAAGTAGCAGCAGTTTGTAATCAATTCTAAACTTAACAGGTAGCCAGTGTAAAGATGATAAAATTGGGGTTATATGATCATATTTTCTCGACCTGGTAAGAACTCTGGCAGCACCATATTGGACTAACTGTAGCCTGTTTATTAAAGATGCAGGACAACCACCTATTAATGCATTATACTAGTCCAGACTAGAGGTCATGAATGCATGAAGTATCTTCTCAGCATCAGATAAACATAGGATGTTTCTTAGCTGGTCAACATGAATGATGTGCAGGAAAAATAATCAGCCATTCATCCAACATTTATAGAAATATAAACTGTGAAGATTCTTTGTCGCACCTAGTATTTATCGTATAGATTGTTTAGCTGGTCATGCATTGACAGTAGTGCAGGTTTGGTAAATAGTGATGAGGTTTAATGCAGTTCAAAAAAGTTATTTCGCCACAAATGCTACACTCCTGTCAGGTCGAAGAGCTGAATGCTTGCTTTTCTAGTCATGTCATAATGTTTCTTTTGTACTCATCATGTCGTAATTGTATTATTTCCATTTCGTTTCCTAGTAACCCCTTGATTGGGCTATGAGGCAGAAAGGTGTTAAATGAAGCATTCAGGTGATGAGAAAAACAACAAACCAGCGAGTGACAGCTGCCTATGATGCACGGCCATTGAGCAAAGCAAAGGTGTTCTTGCATGCAGCAAATTCTTTTATGGAGCACAGCTCACCTTTTCAACCTTATTTCTAAAAAAGACAGAGGATGCAAGTTCAATCCTGAACGCTCTGCTGTCTGTCTTATCTGGACTGACACACTCGTTTTCCCCTCGTAGGAAATCATGGAAAACTGTTAATGCGCAGTGACAGGCTGTCATGTGTTTCAAATTCTTGGTGAAATATGTAATGTTATGTTTTGTTTGAGCTGAATAAGGGCTGTTGTTTTGGAAACCGGTTGTGAAATACTTAGTCTGTTTTGAAATTTTATCAGTTTACATTATTATTATCCTGATATGCACAAATTTCTGCACTATACTCTCCAAATATGCTTTATCGCATTGGTTTATTTGCTATTCTTACTTGTAGACCTGCTTAGTGCATAATTTCAGGCAACTTTATAGTCTGCAGTATTATTTCTTTCCTTCAGTTCTGTATTCAAGAGTAATTACAACGTCCATCCAAAAACCATTTGGGTTCCGTGGAACAAGGAACATGAATTTGGAGGATTTGTGGCTTAAACGACTTTAGCCTAATTTATTACTCACCAACTTGAGAGCCTTGCTGACACTTTATACTTTATCTCTGACATGTCATGGTGTCTTAGCATCATGTATATGCTCCCACTTGAACAATGCATGTGAGAGCGTGTCTTTTATTTTATTTTTTTTTAACCAGTGCTAAGTTGTAGATTGATTTACATGCCACTGCTCTCACTATCATTAAATCACCCACTCTGACTGACAGACAGGAGGAGGAATGCAGCAAATGCGTTCCGCACCCAGAACAGATCAACTTTTTTGCAGCCACAAGACAATTTTTAATTTATAGTGCTTTGCCTTGGAGCGAGTATTGCTTGGGCAAAATGTTATGAAGTTATTCTTTCATGCATGTTTTGAAAGATTTCTATGTTGTTGTTGTTTTTTCTTTTTGGTCTGTTTATTACTTTTTTGAAACAGAAAATCAATTAAATATAATAAATTGTATAATTGAGTGTATGTCGATGACCAGAGTAAGCTATGTTTGAATCAGTAAAGTACATCATCTAACTAAACACAGCTCTATTATCATAACTGTTCTAGATAACTAATATGGTGGATGCTACATGTAATATAAGACAAATCCTAAAATGCAATTAAAAATGTTTCGGTATTTATTAAATACAAACTGATCATGGATATATTAAAGGTTTCTGTAAAGAGATGGATATATTTGCCATTTATGGAAGGAGTCTTGGGCAAATGTGCTGCTGTTAAGTTTTCCACCACAGGAACATCTTCAAAATGAAGGAATTTTAATATGAACAACTGGTTAACAAGCCACGTTTTCCTCCTGAATATCATCAAGAGGACGTAACTTGTTTTATGTATGTTCTGCCACATTAAATGTAATTATAGATGGATAAAAATTTTAATTGTTGAAAGAGCTTGCAGTGTAGGAGAGTCAGGTCCATGTTACTTCTAGCCTCAATAATTCTTATCTGCTAGTAGCATCATGCCATCTGTGAATTTCAGAGAACGAATGACTCATCACCCCCATAGCATTTGTGCTGGTTTTAGATTTAACAATACACTTTTTTTATGCCATGCAACAAATACAGGCATGATTCATGGCCACTCCCCACACCAGTTAACACATTTTAAAGTAATTGCTTACACTGTTGTAAATTCAACCAAAATTCTTTGGAATTAATTGCGACAGAAGTTACGAATATATTGGAATGCAAATGGGATTGAAATCTCCACATGCATTTTTAACCCTTGTATGTTGTTCGGGTCTGTGGGACCCATATTCATAGACATCAGTAGTTTTAAAAAAAAATTCTTCCTTGTAAATTTGTTGATTTTTTTCCACTCATAACTTGATTAAATTTGATTTTTTTTTTTTATTACATTTTATTAAAAAACAACAAAAAACGAATAGCACTTGAATTAAAAAATGTGATGTAATAAAGGTAAAGGGCAAATATTAACCATATATGCTGTTTATATTGCTTGTTATTGGGATGAAGTAAACATCTGTAGAGTATTTTAACTTTTTTTTATTAAAAAGTTATATATATTTTTTATTGTGTTGAATTAAAACCCAAAAAAATGCAGAGGGTCACCAGACCCACAAACACTGGCTGAGTAAAAAAAATACGAACACCATACAAGGGTTAAATTGCATTCTGAACATGGTGTGCTGGAGTAATACTTGAGCACATAAAAAAAAAAAATAAATAAGAAATGATTTTATTTACTCTGTACTGTACATATTGATATCAGTCCAATCGGAAAATAAAGTGCAACTGTCACCTAGTGCAATTCTCTTCAAAGATTTCAGCCAAGTATTATATACAGGTCATTCCCACAAAACTGGTTTTAATGCAATGTGGCATTGAAACAACAGCGCTGAAAATAGTTTCGGCTATAAGGTTCTATTGTCGTTTCCATAGTAGCAGGTTACACAGGCTGGATTAAAAAACGTGTGTCGTCATTTATAAGGTGAAGTCTTCTGCAAGGAGATGTTTATTTGCCAATATTAGATATTGGTAACTTTTTGGTTTTGTTTTTTTTTAGAGAAAAAATAGGCCAAATGTCTACAAATGTAACAATAAACGGATGAAAATAAGTCCAACATGCTGTTTAATGTGCTGTTGTATTTCACACTGAGCTCTAACACCTTGCCATTGATCATTTTCTTGAAACAGCTTTCCTTGTTGATTTTTATTCCGCAGTCTTGCATGTTAAAATTTCTACCAACGTTTCCATTAAATTGCTCTGATTTACCTCCTAGACGATAATGTTCCAAAATACCATGCAAACACAAACATGTACTCAACATAAAACCATAATTTGTGTTAAAAGACAGTATATTAAGTCTTAAGTGACCCTACATGCTCTAAATAAGCAACTGTTAAGCTACGCTTCTGTGCCATATGCCATTCACACGGTTTCCTTCTGATTGGCATTGTACACCTCAGCATCAAGGTAGCCAAACCACAACAGGAAGTCCAGATGTATTTTGGTTGGGGGGAAAGTTCCAGAATAATTTCAGTCTTTATGAAATACCTCGGAAATATATGAACAGCATAAATTTCATTAGTTTAGAAGTGGACATGGAAGTCTGGTTCTGATTGTGTAGCCTGTCAAAAAGTGGCTCACCAGACAAGCTGGGTGGGCGACACAACGGCCAATGGAACAAAAGCCTTCCATGTTCGGTGTGTTAGTGATTTTAATGGAGGATTATTAACTCCTACATGGCCCTTAAATCTACTGGGCCCCGTGTCGTTTGGCTTTATTACCATGTATAATCTCTGCCATGGCATTGCTGCAATGTATCCATTCCTGCCATATTGATTTCGGTTATATACTCAGACAAAAAGCCTTTGTGCGAGCAACAGAAGCGGTTTTTGCGGTATTAGGCAGATTACCATGTTACCATGGTGTGCTGTTTTGTTAAGGGACATCAGGATGAATGCTATGCTGATTGAGCTGACACCAAATAAGTACAGAATGTTCCCTAAAGGTAACATAAGGTAGTGAAGAGTCGGAGTAACAAATTACATCACCGCATACTGTAGATTAGTGTATTCTTTGCTCTAACATTAACTGGATCTTCACATTTTTCAGGTGCAGCAGGCGTGTTACAGAATGTAGTTCAACTATAATCCTGTCATTGTGTTTTGAATAGCTAATTTATTTATTTATTTATTTTATTTTATTTTTTTTTAGTTTCTCTAAGCATAATGTCTAAATAATGCATACAAAATCGGACAGAAAGATTTGTAGGTCGTCTTGTATTCTGGGCTAAGATAAACAGTAAGAATTATTGAATTCAGTTCAATTTTATTTGCTTAATGCTATGAGCATTAGAAATTAAAATCCAGATGTAGATTTAGTTCATTAATGATGAAGGCCAAAGTGGCAGTGGTGAGAAAACTCCCTGGCTAAATTATAGACATAAACCCGTGCTAATAAATTGAAATATATGTAGTGAATACTGCAATTACCTTGTTAAAATAATATTTATTTACAAAGTGGTTTTTAGCTATTAGCACATACAGTACTGTGCAGAGTTATGTCTTCCACTAGTCATGGAAATTTAACAGCACCACCTGCAGCACCAAAACATGCTAATGTGACGGCTAATACAACACCACACAGAGTATCAGACTTTGAGCTTTTTAAGCTGGTTTCATCGAGCTGATGAAAGACTTTACCCTCAGTTATTACGCTGATGTCTTTCCCATTGCCTGCTTTTCATTTAATAATTACTGTTATTGGAAATGTGCAGGTTGATTACTGATAAATTGAATGAACGTACACTGTAATCATGCTCTCGATCTGCCATAACAAACAAAGTCGTATAAACAGATAAGACATCATACTGCAAATGTAGAAACCCTAGGGACAAGGTAAAGAGATTAAACATCAAATAATATATCTGTGAAAAAGCAACTGTGAATGTTGCTAATTCACAACATCGTCATTCACTAATATTTTGTCACAATACTGCTGAAATCTACATTTCCAGCATTTGGCATAACACAAGATTGAATTTTAAACTAGAGGACCTTCTTTTTGTCTTAATATCTTCAAGACCTAAATTGAGAACTTGATGATGACAAGTGATAACGGCGATAATAATCGTAGTTGTAGATGTCCCGTATCTTTAAATGCTACTACAAATGAATTAAAGGGTAGATTGCTATGCTATTGCTAGGTTTATTAGAAGAAACCATGCATCACCCCATCACTGGTTCTTATTTTCTCTTTTTTTCTTTACATAATGAATGTCTCTAGTAAAGTGGTACCAAATTAATTACCCTTCCAACTCATGAGTTATATTTGACCGGTTTTCTTTAAGTAACTGAGATAATTCGAACCTGACCTCGAGTTAGCATAAATCATCTATGTATTTAGTGTTTAAATAACAAATTACATTCATTTTCTTTTATTTTTGTAGGAATTATATCACTGGTTTTTTATTATTGATTTTAGAATCATTAGTTTTATTAATGCATACTCCTGATACAATTGTTGTTGTTATAACGTTATTATATTTATTTTATTTTTTTTTCCCCCACACATTTATATTCCCTAATCCAACCCATTAATTAGGCTACCCTGTAAGCCCACTGCTAATTCTAGGCTTATGAAGTGCTTCTGTAATTAGTCTACAGTTCTGTGTGTTTGGCATGAAGTAACTCGAACCTCCTAGCGTGCTTTTCCATCATGGTGCACCTGCAAAACACTGGGTGCTCCACGTCTTACAGTGATTAGCATCATGAGAACAGTTCATTCACACACCTGGACTATGCACTTGGCCCTGAAAACTACACATATGCTCACACACATGGTTCTCTGGGGAGGGGTGCCGCATTAAATGGGTTTATTAGAACCTTCGCCATCATTTCAGCTCCTTTAAAATTGGAGCAGCACTTAGCCGTGTGATGAAGTAATTCGAGGGCCATTAGCTCACGCCGACACTCGCAGGGTGCCGAGTGACATCGCCGGCAGCTGCGGACACTATGTCTTTCACACACACACACACACACACACACACACACACACACACACACGCACGCACGCACGCACACTTATATTTGTGCTATTACGTACTGCTATATTTGTAGATAATGTATTTGTGAATATCGAACATGCTCCCTCTACAAAGACAAAGTTTTCTTTTTTTTCAAAACCTGTTAGGACAGCAACACTGTAGACGTGCAAAAAAAAAAATTCCATCACGCCGAATGTATTACAAGCATGAGGTCTGAGAGTCTTGTGTGTAACCCTACCTGTCATCTTTCCCCAAGTGCCATTTTCATTGTAACCCTTCTGAGTCTTTCGCTTCTCAAATGGTGTGAAAGAATGACCTGATGAAAAACATGCGCGTTGGGTTTCTTTAACAATCCTTTGAAATATCCTGATTGCCGATCTCAGTCTCTTTCTCCAAGAATGAATCTAAATATGCTGTTGCGCAAAATTTTTTGGGGTTAAATGTTAAATGCTTGACAGGGCCAGAGTTTGCCAACTAACATATCAGCAAAGTAAATCAGTAGATTTAACTAAAAATGTAAATAATTTTGCAGAGCCGATGAAAACTTTGGAAATTATGGCTTCTGTAGCAGATCCTCTACTGCAGCCGGTTCAATACATTTTATTGATCTGGGAAAAAAATAGGAAATTTTATTTGTATTCCCATCTCTAAAAATAGATGGTGATGATGTAAACAATGTTCAATGATTGGACCGAGAAAGAGAAGTATGTGTTCTTCTAAATTGGTGTAGCTTATCAGTTCGGAGCCATGAAGTAATCATTAATGGTTAACAGTTAATGATTAACGTGTATACAAATGTTATGTAGCTGTCATTAATTATAATTGAATACCCCTGGATTAGTCTATGTGTTGAGTGTGTGTAGTATGGACCAGTGAGAGGAGGGAATGTGTAAGTTAACACTGATAATTGCTGAACTTAAGCACACATTCTACCGCATGCTTAACTTGTTATTTCTCTCGGGTTAGACCAAGATGCTCTGAATGCATGCCTGTTTTAAGCGAAGTGTGTGTGCTTACAGTTCATTTGTCATCTGTAAGCATGTTTGAGGGTGTGTGTGTACTGTATGTGTGTGTCTCTCTGTGCATTTTAGGAATGTTTTGATCCACCCGGGTTAGGGGAATTGAATCGAAACTGGACTGCGAGTATCGGCTTCACGTGTCAGCATGTGTGACCTGTAGAGGAAAAAAAATCTAAAGGAAATGAAACAAATGAAACAACACACAGTGCATCAATTTTTAATAGCATATCAAATATTTTTTTGTTTTGTTTATGAAGCAGAGAAATTATCCCATCGTACATGGTGCAACCCAGCCAATTGCAGGTTCTAGGCCTAATTAGTCCTCAGCAATAAAACATGGCAGGTTAAATGACAGCGTTCTGTCTTATTGTGATAGATCTGGAAGATTTGAAATGAAGGCATTCATTTGGCATTCAAACCAATTTGAGTCTAGACTGTATTTAAAGCCTTAAGTGCTTTTATAGCATATAAACGAAATGCTTTACTACTATAACATCCCATACCGGTAACCACAGGTGACTCGTAGTGCTAGCAGATGTAAAGATAAAATCTCTAAACAGCTGGAGAATGAAACCATTACAGTAAGCTTGAGTAGTCAACTGCATCTTGTGGTAGCGTAAGACTGGCATGGTAAAAATTAATAAAAATACGGGTCAATTTATTCCACACACTTTGCACCTTGTGCACACATGCACACCTTCTCAATTACTGTTAATGATGTCTCAGAGATGAGTCAGTGATGAAAATCAGTCCGAGTGGAGATCTAATCGTACCTTGTCATCGTCTGACATAAATGTGACTGATGAATAAAGGCTGCATGAATTTGCAGTCTGGGCTGGAAAGACCACTTCCAAAAACAAATAAATAAAATAAAAGATATATATATAAAAATCCACATTTCTTAATAAATAAATGATGTGAATGACAAAAATCCACAAAATCTTATACTGATTGTCTTTTTAGACTCGAAGGACAAGGGAGCTTAGCCTAGCTAAGCCCTTTATACCAGTTGTAACTCTACCTCCTGTATGGTTAGCAGAACAAGGTAAAAAGCAAAAACAATTAGCATTGTGGAATGAGCCAGTGGATGATACTTGGCTCTGTTTCCTGCAAAACTGGCTCTTTAGGCCCCGTGGACGAGTCACTTGTCGCCTCAGGCTGATTCACACACTTCTCTCAGCCCATCACTCTGTTTGTTTATCTCTCACCTAGCAACGGTGGCTTGTTTTTCTGTTAACTCTGAATTTTCTTTCACTCTTTCCTTCTCACTTATTACCTGTCCTGCTTAACAATCTGACAAGTAACGTTAATAGCTCTATTATTTCTCAGAATTTATAGCCATGCAAAGAAAAAAATAGAGACAGCCAGACATGACATCTCTGAAGCTGAAGTCATTGTTTTTGTTGCCTCTTGGACCGTCCCTTCATCACGAGGACAGAACCGACTAATAATTTGCACCTTTGAATAGCGCAGCTATAACTAATGGGCTAAAAACTACAGTCTATAATAATTACAGCAGTGCCAACGTCGTGTCATATTCAGACCGTATCACAAGGCGGTGCATGCCTGGCCAGACAAGGGCATGGGAAATAATAAGGTTTTAAAATACTGTTGTGATTGTTACATACACGTCGACTATCACAGCCATACAACACAGGACACTTTGGCCTGCATTAAATTAGGTGCGGCACTTTTAGAGTTAGGCTGAAGTTCACATTAGGAGCAATAGGTGTGTAACTGAAATTCATCATGTTTCTACAGAGGATTAAGTGTGTTTATGGTGCACAACATAGGTGAGCCATAATCCTTCTCAAAATCAGGCTAAAGCCACAGCTCGATAGAAATGGCTTTTAATAGGGTGGTTAACTTTGGCGTCAAGCCTGAGGCTGCTGACTGGGTTTAACATACTTTGCTAAAATCAGAAACAAAGACGTTGTATTAGATAGTGTTGATTTATGGTAGTGCAACTTTTGCCATTTATTCATACAGGCTGCAGTAGACAAACACAAGCTCTGAGACAGAAAGGTACAGACAATACCACAAAACAAAGAATCCAAGACTTAATGAAGCATCCAGAGAAACAAAGAAACAAAGAGTCCAAGAATTAATGAAAGCATGCCAGAGAGCATAAAGGCACATAAGAAAAAAAAGATTAGAAATGTGATAATTACATTGAGATGCAAGGATTTGGACAATGAAAAATTATGTGGCATTAAATACCCTCTGGGGTTTCCTCCGTGTACTCTGGTTTCCTCCCCCGGTCCAAAGACATGCATGGTAGGTTGATTGGCCTCTCTGGAAAATTGTCCCTAGTGTGTGATTGTGTGAGTGAATGAGAGAGTGTGTGTGTGCCCTGCGATGGGTTGGCACTCCATCCAGGGTGTATCCTGCCTTGATGCCCGATAACGCCTGAGATAGGCACAGGCTCCCCGTGACCCGGGGTAGTTCGGATAAGTGGTAGAAGATGAATGAATGAATGAAGGTACCTATGCCCAAGTCCCACCCTGGAGCAGCTGATAAGCTCACCTATTTGTACCTATGAACTGCTGCTGTAATCCTATTCACATTATCCTCATGCACAGCATTCTCGCTACATTTAAAACCGTATGCCTACATACTGCACAGTACAGAACTATCAGAATAGGATGGGGATGGGTTACCTTTTGATTCTGGTTCCTCTTAAGGTTCTTCTCATCACTAATGTGCTCATTTGGAATCTAAACCTACATTACGATTCATGTAAAGCTGTTTTGTGACAATAGTCTTTTTTGGATAGTTTAGGATAGTCTTTTTAGTCTGTAATAAGAGTAGCATGTAGTTTACATATTTTGTACTACAGATATTTCTCCTTACCTACACATTAGAGAGTTTTTCCTACTCTCAGCCCACTTGATTCACCTAATCAGCTAACTAACAGCCATTTCTGAGTTGAAGTGCTTGTGTCACAGTGGATAAAAGGTGCAGTTCAGGTGGCACCAAAAGACTTAAGTTCTCAGTTGACCAGTAATAACTGCCACAAGGAGACTGCATGACAATTTACCTTTATGTGAAAGGCCATAAAGTGTTGACTAGCCATAAATCGCATGCTCACTATTCAGCAAAACAGGCTAAACCTGAGATCAGTGTCAACAGTCCCTCAATCACATCCCAATCTGGTTTGCTTCATGAAAAATAATCCTGCTAAATGGTTAGATGCTAATGCTAAATGTGAGCTTCTTTTGATACCCTGGAAGGAGATGACAGATGATAGTAAATTCCCATCATTTGATCATAATGCTAGAAAAATATGATATAAAAAGAAACCACTCTAGAAAAAAGTGCCTCGTTTGCGATTAAAGAAATCTGTCGCAGATCTTTTACAGAGTTTTTACAGAAGGATTTTTTCTTATACAGCCTGATAAATGCTAATTAAAAAAAAACAAAAAAAACATGAAATCATGGTTTAATTAATGCAGTAAATATTTGAATGGAATATAAATCAGTACCAATATCTTTTGTGCTGTGCAGAAATTCATTTAGAAAACCAGACCTGGATTTTTTTTTTTCTTTTATTACATCCGAGGTAATTACAACTAAATCAATTACAGCAAGTGGCTTATGTCTGTTGGAGCAATATAATTCATCCACAAAGCGAGTCTTCAGGTTTATGGTGATAAAGTGTACAGTGTAAAAGGCAGGTGATAAACCATAATGATGCTCTGCTTTACTGAGCATGGAACAAAATTTCAGATTAATTGCATTGTAAAGGCAAATGTTTATTTCAGAATAAAAAGAATAACTTGTGTAAATTGCTCTGTGTGGGTCTGAACGTGCAAGTACGTCCCCGGAGAGTGTTTCTTTTTATTTTTTCTTTCTCTCTGTCTCTCTCTCTCTCTCTCTCTCTCTCTCTCTCTCTCTCTCTCTCTCGCAGCTGTGAAGTAACAGGTGCGGGCCCAGCGTCGCTGCGTCGGGCCCAGGGTTCTCAGCGGCCACAGGCCCTGTGCATAATCTCATTAAAGCTCCCTGTAATTCAGGAGGATTGAGTTCTTCAGATGAGCTAGTGGAAACCTCCACGTCTGTGTGGGAGTTAACGGGGAAAAACTGGCCACACTTGAAACACACACAGATTGCCTTTCTTCTGTCCTCTTTTTGTTATTTAGATGACCGCTGAGACGAAGAGAACTAAAAAAATTCTGCTTCTTCTCAAAGCTACTGTGGCTCGGAAAATATTTGACTCATGCATGCCTTAATCTTTGGTTAGATTTAGAATGAAGCACAATCTGTGTGTGTGTGTGTGTGTGTGTGTGTGTGTGTGTGTGTGTGTGTGTTGTTTATTGGGTTTCATTCATTTCACATCTGTATTTTACCCTATTATGCCCCTAAAATTATACACGTGACCTCAAGTACATCTGTGAGTTTATGTGAATAATATGTGTTAAATAAAACCACATCTGGAAAAAATTATGTAAAAATAAAATTTCGCAAATAAAAAAAAAACAACAAAAGATTAAATAAAACATGCACGTGTGAAACGTTCACGTATGAAAAAAAGTGATGATATGAGAATGTAGTTACATGGAGGAGAAAAATATTTACGAAGTATGAGA
Source organism: Tachysurus vachellii (assembly GCF_030014155.1). Lineage (NCBI taxonomy): Eukaryota > Metazoa > Chordata > Actinopteri > Siluriformes > Bagridae > Tachysurus > Tachysurus vachellii. The sequence goes on from NC_083468.1 coordinate 23,349,193, forward strand.
TAGGATGAAACCTGTCAGTGAAAAATTCACTCTTTCATCTTATGTGAGTGTTTTATTCTGCTGTGGGATGTGATGGTATCTACAGTAGATCCTATCTAGATCCTATCTAGAAAACAGTTGATGTGAAGAGAAAATTTATACTTAATAAAATGTCATTCCATCACAGCACATCTAAGTTTATCTACCGGCATGTTTTCATGGGTTGGGAGGAAACTGGAGAACCTGGAGAAAACCCAAACGGCACTAGGAGAACCTGTAGAAGGTTCTGTAGTGGAAGATCCTCCACACAGACATTTCCCCAACCACAGGATCAAACTAGATGCACTCAGTGAAGCACCGAGGCAGAAAATCCTCTCTCTATTCTGAGCTGTGATTTATTACCACAATAAAATGATCAATACGGAACACAGACTTCCAGTAACCGCTGAACAATAAGAGAGTGAATAATTAAAGCGTTTTTATTTCTGTTATTTTACTACAGGGTACGTGCTTTTTTTTTTAAGTGTAAAAGAAAACAGTCTTGAGATTCTTCTAATAACTGACAGAAAAATTTCCTCTGTGCAATTTAAGCTGATAATTGTAAAATTGCTTCCTGTAAATTATTCGTAATGAGCATTTTCCTGAAATTAAAGACCATCAGTTCATGTGAGATGATATTATTTTAAGTGAACTTTGTTTAGTTTTAAATATATGTAATTAGTGATTTAGCTTAGACTTGTTACATTATTAGCCTAGAGGATTTTAAGCGTTTGGCTGAATGACAAGCAGACTGTAAAAAAAAAAAAAATGTTAACTGAGCATCACTGACCTGAAACCTGTATAAACTGGATTTGTAAGAAAGAATGTATTTGTCTGTTCTAAGGTGGAAAATTATTTTTAGTTATAATTTAGTACCCAGGGTGTCGGTTTGTCCATCTGAGGTGAGATTATAAATCAACAATGTCTCATGTTAGAAAAGACATTTTCCATCCCTGGGATTAACAGGTAGAGAGACCACACCTTCTTTATTGTCATTAATGTGTAGATAAACCACACTTCCTTCACTGAAATTAACAGATAGAGAGACCACACCTACTGCACTGAAATTAACAGATAGAGAGACCACACCTACTGCACTGAAATTAACAGATAGAGAGACCACACCTTCTTCATAGACATTAACAGGTAAAGAGACCACACCTCATTCACTAAGATTATTAGGTAGAGAGACCATGCCTTCTTCACTGAGATTAACAGGTAGAGAGACCACACCTTCTTTATTGATATTAAGGGATAGAGAAACCACACCTACTTCACTGAAATTAACAGATAGAGAGACCACACCTACTTCACCGAGATTAACAGGTAGAGAGACCACACCTTCTTTATTGATATTAAGGGGTAGAGAAACCACACCTACTTCACCGAGATTAACAGGTAGAGAGACCACACCTTCTTTATTGTCATTAATGTGTAGATAAACCACACTTCCTTCACTGAAATTAACAGATAGAGAGACCACACCTACTGCACTGAAATTAACAGATAGAGAGACCACACCTTCTTCATAGACATTAACAGGTAAAGAGACCACACCAACTTTGATGAAATTAAAAGGTAAAGAGACCACACCTCATTCACTAAGATTATTAGGTAGAGAGACCATGCCTTCTTCACTGAGATTAACAGGTAGAGAGACCACACCTTCTTTATTGATATTAAGGGATAGAGAAACCACACCTACTTCACTGAAATTAACAGATAGAGAGACCACACCTACTTCACAGAGATTAACAGGTAGAGAGACCACACCTTCTTTATTGATATTAAGGGGTAGAGAAACCACACCTACTTCACTGAAATGAACAAGTAGAGAGACCACACCTTCTTTACTGATATTAGCAGGTAGAGAGACCACACCTCATTCACTGAAATTAACAGATAGAGAGACCACACCTCCTCCTATTAGGTCGAGACCACACCTTCTTCGTTGAAATTAACATGTATGCAGACCCTGCGTTCTGACAGATACAGAAGCCACACCTCCTTACTAGGATTGACAGGTACAAAGGCCACACCTCTTCCACTGGGACTGAGATGTAGAGGGATGTGTGGGGAGAAAGAGAGAAAAAACGAAAAAGGAAAAACACATTTTACAAATTAAATTGAATTGTTAATGTTTCTAAATAAATTAATTTGTTTAAAATTGTGTAAAAGTTCCTTCACTTGTATGTAAATGTACACACTTAACTAAATTCTCTTGGGGGTTTCTACACCCTCTGCAGGTCATTCAGCCACTATAACAGCGTTATAGGGAGGCATTGTGTTTTGATTTGCATGGACACTACGAGTGACGAATAACACATGGAGCTTTTTGTGTCATGTGTTTTGACAGAAATCTGCCAACGTGTATTATCTGGCTTTAATCAAGCGTTATCCTGCCTTCAATGCTCGCAGTGAGCACTTAGTCGTTATGCTCACAGTAACTCACTTACTTCCTTAAGGAATGTGATCACTATTGTTAAACTAATTTTCCCTCTCAAATCTTTCAACTCATAATCCAAGGACTAGTCATTACAGGACTCATATATTCTGTTCATGCTCTGTATTTAATCTTATTTTATTTTATTTAGGCTATACAGAAATGCCAACACTAAAAACTAAACACTACCATTTAATGAGTTCCTGCTAGACGCTTTATATTACCAGCGATAAAAAAAACTAAAATCTTCAAATCAGACTTTTTTTTATTGCATAATGTATATCCTTTTAGATAAGAACATATGTGAATTATAATTAGAATATTTTCCACGTTTACTGCATCTGTGAACTCGCACATTCGCTCTAAACATTTTTTTTTTAAAACTGCTTGAAATAAATTTGGATGGTGAAAATGAAACATGAAAGACATAGAAAAAAAAAATCTAAATTATATGGTTCTAATATTTAGAAGATTTAATTTGATATATGATGTAAGAGCGGTATCCCTGAAATCAGAGGCAATTACTTAAGGTCAAAGATCAGCCTGAGAAGGGTTAAGCCGGGTCAGGAACAGTTGTAGAGGGCATGAGGTTAACAAAACTAGGCAAACACAGCATGTCTTATTTCACTCGTGTCATTCTCAGCTCTGCAGCTCACTGTCAAATCTCTACGGTGTGGAGAGTCCCATGAAATCCCAGCGGCTCTGAGGGGTCAGGTCGTGTCATAAGTGAGCACAAAAGTTTTGTAGGTTAATCAGAGAAGAAAATGAAATTTAGAGGATTTTCCTAGGACAACATACAGCCATGGGTTGTATTGTAATAAATAAGTATACACTTAGATCCTTGACCTCATCTTGTTCCATGATTATCTAAATACTTAGCTCATGGGCCTGATTTCTGACCAGAATGAAATACATTCTTTGAAATCCAGAGATTGAAATTTAATGGGTTTGAAGCATCATGATGAGGTTTTTTTTTCTTTTCTGGAGATGGGACTGTCACACTTCAGAAAATAGGTAACAACACGAGGAAGGAAGATTATCTAGAAATTCAGAAGCAACTCCTCAAGACATCAATCAAAAAGAAAGGTAAAACTTCCAGTTGTACCAGGCTTAAAAATGACAAAGTGAAAGTATTGCACTGGCCATCACAAATCCCTGATCTGAATCCCACAGAAGATTTAAGGACTAATCTGAGAAGGTGTGTTTTTTTGTGAGGAGGGCTGTAAACCTCACTGAACTACACCTGTTCCATCAGGAGAAATGAGCAAAAAATTCCAGCAAAGTACTGTGACATGCTTAAAGCTACCTCAATCAAACGATAATCGTTCATGAAGTTTACAGGCAATGCCAGCAAATACTAACCAAGTATATATATACACTCACTGGCCACTTTATTAGGTACACCTTACTAGTACCGGTGTGGTCTTCTGCTGCTGTAGCCCATCCGCCTCAAGGTTCGACGTGTTGTGCGTTCAGAGATGCTCTTCTGCATACCTCGGTTGTAACGAGTGGTTATTTGAGTTACTGTTGCCTTTCTATCAGCTCGAACCAGTCTGACCATTCTCCTCTGACCTCTGGCATCAACAAGGTATTTGCGCCCACAGAACTGCTGCTCACTGGATATTTTCTCTTTTTCGGACCATTCTCTGTAAAGCCTAGAGATGGTTGTGCGTGAAAATCCCAGTAGATCTGAAATACTCAGACCAGCCCGTCTGGCACCAACAACCATGCCATGTTCAAAGCCACTTAAATCACCTTTCTTCCCCATTCTGACACTCGGTTTGAACTGCAGCAGATCGTCTTGACCATGTCTACACGCCTAAATGCATTGAGTTGCTGCCATGTGATTGGATGATTAGAAATTTGCGTTAACAAGCAGTTGGACAGGTGTACCTAATAAAGAGGCCGGTGAGTGTATATAATTGACCCAGTGGAAATCTGATATAGTACAAAAATATATAAATTTATAAATAGGTCTCTCTTACCTATTATTTTGTAATTTCTTATGCGAATACTTTAGATACTCTAACCAACTAAATGACTTAAAACAGGCAATGCATGGTATTATTTTTCCTTATATGTCAAATATACAGCATGTAATACTGATAAATTCAAAGCAGACAGTTTAATAAATACAAATCTGACAGTTTGCATAAGCCTAACATGCTTTTTGGCTAAAGCTGTTAGTACCAAACGCTGCCCTTTTTCACAATTTTCCCATAATCTGAGTTTATTTACTAGAAACTCCTGCTGTGTACGCCATGATTTATTTCTGTGTGTAAGTGCCATTAAAACGGTCAGGAGGAATTAGTCATAATTCAATGTCATGGCTACTCTTTTCATCTGTACTCAATCAGGAAGTGTCTTGTCTGAGATTATTATGGGAAATCAAATCATTACCACCCACTCAGTAGGAAAAATAAACATGTCCATGTACTAAAGCATTTGGGAGATGAAGACCGGAGCATTTATTCTGCTCTGCCTGAAATTTGTCAGGCTCTCAGAGCTAATAAAAGACTAAAAATAAAAGCTTTGACCTGAGTGTTTTACATTAGGGAAGCTTGTTCTGTTGCCTAATAAACAATGAGAAATCCTTTGTCTCTTTTTTTCTTCCAAAAGTGCTGATGAACAATGTACATACATACATATATTACATATATACAGTATATATATATATATATATACGTATATATATATATTCAGATTTTAACGCATACACACACATTAAACACATTGTGATACAAATCATTTTAACTTTCGTATTAATGATTTTTTTCAGTGTACTCATCACTTAAGTAATTACAGCTAAGTAGCTAGATATCCGTAAAGCATCAGGGCTTCTGTATACAATACCTAATCACAAATGGACCAGTCAACACACTCAAGCACACACCTGCACATATCCTTGTAGATTTTCTATGTCTTAGTTTCATCACAGTTACAGTAAGTGGTTTTAAAAATCCTGGTGGTTGTTGGTTGGCTGGAAGCCTGTTCTCCTTCCTGCGGCTTTAATGCGCTCACCTTTTCAAGGACATGGCCACATGAGCTCTGTGAATGCATGGCAGACTGCCAAAGCATGAGCAGATAACATCACGAAGAAAATATTACAGTATTGCATACTCAGTGTAAATTACCCGAATGTTTATAGCAACCAGCAGCAACACGAGGCCTGGGGCAGGACGAGGCCTTAAGGCGCTGGCTGTGTTCCTTGTGAGACTGAAAGATTGTGATGTTTGACAGGTATTCAGATAAATTTGACTCACCTGAGTAGTCAACCAAGATCTCTCTCTCCCTCTTTATGTATTTGACACATATAATGAGTTGATGTGGATGTATATGTCATTTTATAACCACTAATAATCGGAGTTCTAATATTAGCTGCTTTGGTTCAAGAGCCTCTTCTGAATAAATATATATAAACATACCAGATGAAGCCTAAAATGTGAATTGTTTTTCCAATCAAACAGTTAAAAATCCACCTACCATGGTGTCCCTCTGTTTACTGTGCACTAGATTGGACACAAGTCCATTGCAGGCCAAAAGTACAATACATGTGCGTGTTGTAACACACACACACACACACACACACACACACACACACACACACACACACACAATAAACCAATAAAAATGTCTTGTCTCTCTTTGTGCATTAGCTAGTCAGTTGATTTGCTAGTCAGTAACGTGGGCTGTCTATAAGGTATCTAGTCAGTAAATTCGCTAGTCTGTATCTTAGCAGTTCAGGAATTTGTCTAGAAACTACTTTTGCTAATCAGACATTTGGCTTGTCAGAAATGTAGTTGTCATAAACTTAGCTAGTCAGGAACTTAGCAATGCTGGGCTAATTTTGCTGGTATCTGTGACCAGTGACAATAAAAGGGCTTTTGCAAAAGGCTACTTAGTTACTAAGCTAATCAGCAAAGTTACCAATCACCAACTTAGCTTGTTAAAAATCTAGCTAGTCAATAAATCGTGAATGAAGCTATACACAAACTTAGCCAGTCAGTAACATAGCTGGTGGAAACCGTAGCTAGTCATGAATTTAGCTAATCAGTAATTTAGCAAGTTACCTTGTTAGGAATCTATCTTGTTACAAATGTAAGTAGTCAGGAATTTGGCTAGTCAGGAACTTAGCAAATAAATCATGTAGTCAGCCTGTACCCAGGCTATCATTAACTTGTCTAGTTCCAGTTAATCAGAGCTTAGCTAGTCAAAAAATGGATCTAGTTATTAGCATAACTAATCAGTAATTTAACTAATGTGGAACTTAGATAGTCAGGAATCTAATCTAATGTTAATTCTTTCTGTATCTTTCTTACAGAGAATATTATCGAGAATAAATGGACAGATGTGACTTGTGTGTGTGTGTGTGTCCTCCTTCCTTGTTCAGTTCACTTCAAACTTGAAAAAACAGCCTTTTAATCATTTAAACATGTAGTCATTCCTACCACTAAACTCACGAATGTGATTTTAACCTCTTATTTTTCTTCCTTTGATGGAGCCACAGTGCCCATAGCTGGAGCCGTGGGAATCCTAAAAATATATGATCCATTTAATTGTGTTGATCAGGAGGACAATCATGTGCAGACGATGACATAGTAAAAACCGGGTTGTGTTTTTCTTTAAAAGTGTATTTTTATATAGATTTCTGTGGTTACTAATCCAAATGTCATTCACGGTCATGTTATTTTAAAGTCCATTAATTTCAAGGTCTTTGTAAATCTTCAGAAGTGTGTGTATGTAAAACTGTGCATGTATGTGTAATGGAGGGGTTTGTATGAATCAAACTGAACTCTGGCTCACCTAGGGTGTGTGTGTGTGTGTGTGTGTGAGAGAGAGAGAGAGAGAGAGAGAGAGAGAGAGAGAGAGAGAGAGAGAGAGAGAGAGAGAGAGAGAGAGAGAGGTTTTTGGGTATACAGTCCTCCAACTATTTCTAGGAAAAACAAAGTTAAAGTCAATTTCTTGCTTTATTCCTTGAGAAACTTTCCTTCCAGCGTTACCTTTCCTCAAGCCCTGTACTAGTCCAACTGGTGTCTGTCAGTCAAGCTGAGTGATCCTGCCCACTGGCCATCCAGTGATCTTACGCTGACCTCTGTTAGGAGTATCCACTGGAATGAACCAGGTGCTTATGAAAACAGTTTTGACATTTGTCTCTGTCATCGTTATGTTCTAAAGGAGATAGTAAAAGCTATAAAAAAAAAAAAAAAGGGAAAATGGAAAAACAGAAAGAAAAAAATATATTTATCAAATGTCAGTCAAACATTTCTAGATTTCTTTTGATGATTCTGTTGCACCTAGAAGTGGAAAAATAACTCATGCAAAAACACATAGGAAATGGATGAATGGAGATGGGAAGAATGATGGAATTTTTCCTGCTGAGGTGATTTTTTTTAAGGCATGGCTAATGTAAGACACATTTAGCATGCTGTCAAAAGTTATTCAGGTGCTCACTGACACCAGTACTAATTATGGTAACAAAATTAGAATAAAAAAAAATAATGTTTGTTTGTTTATTATGTTTGCAGCCATGTGCTATAGCAATAAATTCTTTCCACTAAGTTTTAATATGTATTTAATATATTATGGTGTCTAAACTTGATCTTTCATCAAAAGCGTGGGGGAATACAGTCCTTTAATTGTAGGAAAATCCTGAGGATTTTTAAGAGTGTCCAGAGCTATATCACTGAATGCTTGCATTAATCCAGATTCATTCTAAAACTGCGTTTTCGTCTGAAAACACTCCGCGTCCTCACTACCATTTTTAATCATTTTCAAAAAGTTTCTCATCCACACTGAAACATCTGCAAACCCTTACGTCCCTGTACTAAACATGTGTAAAACATAAGACACATCGATAAACGTAACCTCTGCCTGGCGTTTATTTACTTTCCGGCTCTTTGAGACGTGGCTGCAATGTCGAGGGTAAGGACTGAAAAAGGGTTTTTTAAATGGACAGACAGTGAGGTGGAGCTTCTGCTACGATATAATTATTGTCTGAAATGGTCACATGAATGCGTCACATGACTACAATTGCGTCGATGTTTCCGAAAGCCTCCATTTTCGCAAGTTAGACTGCAACGGAAAAACGGCTTGAGCATGTTAGAGCATGTTTTCAAAAATCTTCGTTTTCATTGACAAAAACGCAGTCTCAGTGTGGACGGAAGGCCAAAACAAAGAGAAATGTATGCGGATTCAAACCTGGACATAGCGTCTTGTGTCTTGGTGCTCGGTGTTCACAGAACTAAGCTGCTCAACAATTTCTTGTCATTCACTCCTCCAGACTCCAAATTCACACACAAAGTGACATACTTAACAGTATCCATATTGCAACACAAGTGCTGACAGTTTTTGTGCATCATTGCAAGATTTTAAGAGTCATAAAACCAGTTATCTCCTTGTTTAGGTTCCTGTGGCCACAAGAGTCTAATTCAATGCACTTCTTTGTTTCTATCTTTAAAATACAACAGTTACCAAAAGTTAAATATTTAATAACCATGACATAGAGCTTAAGAAATTAAACACAGACCCATTTGTTAAATTTGTCAGAAATTATGAATTTGACAATTTGGCATCCTCTAACATGACTAATTCTCTCCTCTTGCTTTAGGACGAAACGGTGAACACTCCATGAACCAGTCCACTGACATGGGAATGTTTAAGTGGAGGATTAGTGTCAAAGTGCAAGTCATACCAAGAGCAGGTTTGGCGAAGGCATGGGCTGTTTGTAGAAGCGATTTATAATACAGGTTTTCTTCATATTCCCAACCAATGGAACGGAACAGTGGCAGTCAGTATAGATTAAGTCCCATTGTGAATCGCAAATATTTTATAAAGCTTCAAGCACTGAAAATGCAGAGATTAAGTCTGTTTATTGGTGATGTAAAGTTTACTCAAAAAGAGGGGCAAGGATGACTCAACTGTGCAGAACTGAACACAAGGCCTTCAGGCTGGATTTGCTCACACATGACGGGAGCACATTGCCTGCACAAGGAACATTTTCTATTGAAGCAGTTTGTCAACAAATACGTAATTCTGCAGCAATTTCCAAAGATGGTTGATCCTACATTACACAGTGCATGGTTGAGCGTGTACTCTTAAAAGGGCACTATCTTGGCGTGAAACGTTGATTCCCAGAATGAAATGAAGTGAGCATGTTTATTTTGCTTTAATGCAATGGATTAAGAGATATTTAATAATTATAGGAGTGGCACAAGACCTGGTAATGCTGGAGGGCTATAAGGGCATGCAATGTGTCTTCAAAATGATAACAGTTTGTGTGTGTGTGTGTGTGTGTGTGTGTGTGTGTGTGTGTGTGTCCATGCACAGCCTATTTGACTGAACAAAGAATCAGGATAAAAGGGTTTATACTTTTGGATCTGTACTAGATGGAGATTTGGGGATTTGAGGCAAAAATAAAGAATTAAAGCCCTGAACTAATGGGCACTGCAGCTGGGCTCCAAATGGGCCCCAAAAACCTGGAGCAGAGCAGAACATGGATACATAACCTCTCTCTTTCTCTCTTTCTTTTTCTCTGCCTCTATCTGTGAAACTCTGAAAGAGACGTTGAGGTCTGGATGCAGCTGTGCAGGCTTGGCGAAAGTATACGACTTAATGACTTATACCATCGACAGTTGTGTGACAGCAACTGTAACAATTCTGGCTTCTCCTCCTTTTCTCCTCCTATCCCTGTTCTCCACTGACACCTGATGGATTATTCGCATAACCCAACCAGAACTGAGGCGAATACAGTATCTCTCACCCCACACTGGATTACATATGGAAGCCATTGTAGATCCGTTGTAAAGAACTGACTGTATGAATGTTTACTGTAGATAAATATCTCAATCCGAAATTGGTCTATGGGAAAACAATATGGGCAACCACTTGCACCATATAAAATATTATGAACACACTCACACACACACACACACACACACACATTTGATACCTGCCATATAGTCTTAGAAGTTAACTCATCAAATTCCCAGCTGAATGAAAAACATAAAATCGGGGAAATCCCCATCCTCAGGGTGTGAAGGAAGGATGTGTTCACCTTATTACTGGTCAATTTGTTCATTCTCTCTTCATTCTCATATATACAACATTCGATATACTTATGACACAACAAGACAGCCTGGAAATTGATTATGGTTTTCGACTACAAAAAGTGATGTAATTCTTTTCTAGATTTATACCACTGTAGTCAGTATGTCAGCTACCTTATAAATGGTATCAAGTTGCCACAATGAATACATAGATGTTACCATTACTTTACATTATACCACAGTGCAGGTGAATACACTGGGACTTAAACTAGCACTTACATCTAAAAGGGTAGTTTAAGGGCAGTGGTGGGTCAAGTGGTTAAGTCTCTGGGTTGTTGACTGGAGGATCAGGCAAGGTCCTTCACCCTCTCTGCTCCAGCAGTGCTCTATCATGTCTGACCCTGTTCTCTGACCCCAACCTCCAAAGTTTCGATATGTGAAGAAAGAAATTCACTGTGCTCTATTGTACTGTATATGAGACAAAATAAAGGCTTCTATTCTAAGATTTTCCTCCCAACAGGGAACTGGAGGTTTCGACTGATGCTGTTCTTAATCTGGGACCAATTAAAATATTTTAGAATGTATTAATTTACCAGTGGGGGCACGGTGGCTTAGTGGTTAGCACGTTCACCTCACACCTCCAGAGTCTGGGTTCGATTCCCGCCTCCACCTTGTGTGTGTGGAGTTTGCATGTTCTCCCCGTGCCTCGGGGGTTTCCTCTGGGTACTCCGGTTTCCTCCCCCTGGTCCAAAGACATGAATGGTAGGTTGATTGGCATCTCTGGAAAATTGTCCGTAGTGTGTGATTGCGTGAGTGAATGAGAGTGTGTGTGTGTGCCCTGCGATGGGTTGGCACTCCGTCCAGGGTGTATCCTGCCTTGATGCCCGATGACGCCTGAGATAGGCACAGGCTCCCCGTGACCTGAGGTAGTTCGGATAAGCGGTAGAAGATGAATGAATGAATAATTGACCAGAGTTGTCGATGTCATCAATGAGGATTTGCATAGCAGACAGTCCAAATTAATGAGATCCTTTTTTTTTTTAAGATGAAGAAAAAGTATTAATGATTTGTAATGTAAGTTAATACATTTACATAAAATGGAAGATGGAGGGCTTTGCTTTTTGTTGTTTCTCAGTAAGAAGAACTTCAAATGAGAAGAAAAAATAGAGAGGCTTGTGAGTTACTGGAGTGCATTTGTAGCTGTTATATAGTTTTTCAATGATAACAGGAACATTCCACCACGAAATGTAACTACAGAAGGATTAAAAGTAAATAAGTAAGATCTGGAAAATTTTCTTGTATAAAAGGAATATAAAACACTTCAGTATATTCTTGGAGATGGGTCGTGTCACACCTGAACACATCTTGTTGAACATGTTCCTATAATAGCACATCTCATTATGTAGCATAATAGTATTAATGTTTTGAACATATCATACTTTTATCCTTAAATGCTGAAGGGTTTTTATACGCTTTTTTTGGCAACACCCTTTACAGTCTTAATGGATGCAATATAATCACTGGACTTCACAGAATTTCAAGTTTAAAGCTATGAAAGAGATTCATGTGAAAATGCAGTGGTGAGATAATAAGATTTGCTTTCAGGACATGGGAAAAGGGTCTGGGGTCAGTCATCAGTCCTGTCTATGAAAGTTTTTCATTGCAATAAAACGATACTTTAGAGTAATGTATTTTAAAGTGTTGGTAAAAAAAATGAATATGCACAAAAGAAAAGATGAAAAGAAATAGAGTAAACCATCATTGTACATTATTTAATTCATTGTAAATTATTTAGCAATTAACGTACAGGTTAATCTTCTTCTCTCCTTGACGCATGTTATATATTTTCTTGGTGCTTCTTGGAAATCCCTTAAGCAAGAAGTAAAACTGATTTATGACCTAAGGAAGCCTATGACCCTGTGTGTGTGTGGGAGGCAGACGCCTGGCAGCATGCTGACCTGTGTATCAGGGGTGGCCGCTGGTGGGCTAATTGCTACTTTAAATACATTAGCTAAAGCTCTGAAGTAAAAGACAGCAGCTGCATGAGCAGAACAGCATTACGCTGCTATTAATGAGGTGTTGGTGGAAGGAGATCGATTACAGTCCATGCCGCTGATTGCTTAATGATAGGAAGGGATTCAAAGGTAATCAGCTTGATTGCACCTCCCACACATATGATGTCAAGCTCTATTTCATTCGGTGGAAATCTTACTTTCTGGAAATCATTGCAATTTCTTTTTTTGTGTATGTGTGTGATGGGGTAAAACCATTGACAGTGATAATTGCTTAATGTCATGAAATAGCCAGAAATGGTTTTCTGCATGTCAGAGATTTTAGATTGTATATTGTAAAAATATATATATGAAAACATTGGGGTACATTAGCATTATATATATATATATATATATATATATATATATATATATATATATATATATATATATATATATATATATATATATTAATTCATTCATCATCTACCGCTTATCCGAACTATCTTGGGTCACGGGGAGCCTGTGCCTATCTCAGGCGTCATCGGGCATCAAGGCAGGATACACCCTGGACGAAGTGCCAACCCATCGCAGGGCACACACACACTCATTCACTCATGCAATCACACACTACGGACAATTTTCCAGAGATGCCAATCAACCTACCATGCATGTCTTTGGACCGGTGGAGGAAACCGGAGTACCCGGAGGAAACCCCCAAGGCACGGGGAGAACATGCAAACTCCACACACACAAGGTGGAGGCGGAAATCAAACCCCGACCCTGGAGGTGTGAGGCGAACGTGCTAACCACTAAGCCACCGTACCTCTATATATATATATATATATATAATATTATATTCCGAATATAATATTAGCATAATATATAATGAGTATTTGTCTCACAGCAGCTTTACATAAGTATGAAAACAGAACAAAAATGTTAAAGTTTTAAGTTTTAAGAATCCAATAGCTGTGTAGGAGGAAAAAAAAGTGTAAAACATCATACGTTTTATTTTACATTGTAATTTTGGTCATTTGGGGAAAAACACAACTTGTTTATTTATTTATTTATTTATTTATTTTTCAATTTAACTATTGCTTTGCTTTATTGTTTAATCATACCTAGTGCTTTGCTGCATTTAGTACAGCTACTGCAGCGAGTCTACTTTACGCTTATATTTACGTTAATGACAGGTTTTCATTCTCTGCGATGGAAGACAAGAGGGTCATTGTTAGTGTGGTTTAGGGGAGGATCCTCCGTTCTGGATGTACTGCGGTTTCAGCACTTCCCCTATCAAACAGAGAAAGAGGCAGACATGCGGATGTTTGAGCGAGTTTTTCTTTCAGCACTGATGTGTAGCCGCTAGATTGTAAAGTTAAGCTGACAGGTGAAGGTGTGCAAGTTCAGGTTTTTTTGGCAACAGGGCTGTGGGTTGGCGGACTGAAAGGAAGGTTGACGTTTTAGCTCCGCATTTGACCCTAAGCTGAACTTGAGGGGCATGGAAAGAAAATTACAGCCTCTACAATTGGGGCTGTTCTACCTGCAGGCTATTTCCATAACCCATCCTTACCTTGCACAACAATTACCCAGAATGCCATGGGCTTGCTGAAGCCTGCTGCACCAAAACATAATTAAGAGACCCTTCTTTTTCTCTGTACTACAGTAGAGGATAGAAGTTATATATGTGTCAGTCATATGAAACCTTCAGGGGGGATTGGTAGCTTAATGGTTAAGGTTCATGGTTTTGCGCTAGTGGCCTGAATTAAAATCTCAAGACTGGCTGAGAACCAACGCTGGATGCTTTTAGCAACCATTAACTGCTAGGATATGCTCTCTTAAAAAAGGGACCCTCGAGGGTTCTTGAAAGATTAATAGGTGTAGCTTTTTAAAGAGGTTCTACATGGAACCATTTCTGAAAGGGAATACCTTTATTGTAGGGAACTTTAAAGGTTTTCCCCCCAACATAAACAAACCGAAGAATATTTAGGGTCCTCGGTGGAATCTTTTTGTCCTAGAAGTGAATGTTTGGTTTGGAGCGTTCCACCTATGTTAAGTACTTTGGATGAAAGCAGCTTCCAAATTAATAAAACCAAATGCCATCAATCTTTAGTCATGTTCTGAACCCTAGCTGTCTTCGTGCTAACGCTAACAAATATAAAAACCAGTCCAATTCAGACAAGTATAAACCTGTTAGTTGATCTAAATTTATTTATTCGGAAACATCCACTGGCTGATTGAGAAGATAATTTTCATATGTAAAGGTGCTGAAGAAACCAAAGCAAACACAACATTTTGCATTCGTACGATTGTGAATTTATTCCTGTCCTTTTGTTTTGAACAAAATTTAATTAAACCCGCTAGCTAGCTAAATAATATTGATCTCTTCACTGAAACTAGAAACATGTGGCTAATTACTGAATGTCGATTTGTAAGTACGTGCCTTGTCTTTTTGTTAATCATATAAGATAAACTGCCCCAAGGTGTAAATTAGTGCCTGATTGATGCCGTGTAATAGATCGGCATCTAATCCAGGGTGTGTTTCTGCCTCATGCCTAGTGTTTCTGGTATAGATTCTGGAGTCACATGACCATGTGCAAGCATTTTTATTAGTTTGTTGGAGGTAAATTTTGAACCAATAAAAAGGTGTATTTAATGTAGAGGTGAAATACAGTCTGGCAATTTGTACAAACAAGTTTTCCTCTTTCTATGAAATCCAATGGGACCCATGCCACTATTTCACAGATCCTATGTATTTTTTATTTTTATTTTTTTTCCGTATTCAGTGCATTGAGCTCCTTCATTATCATGAGGATAACAATTATTCTCAGCTTAATCTACAATTAGGACTAGAGCTAGGACTCACAGCCAAAACAGATAGAGGCTCAGCTGCAAGTGGCTTATTAGGTCTGGCAGTTGTCACCATGCCGATTTGCCCTCTTTCCCTTGTAGCAGGTATGCAAAGGCTAAATTCTGTCTTGCTTATATACTGTACATACGTGTGTACACACTGTAGTGCCTGGGTCTCTGTTCTGTGACGAAGTCTGTTCAGGAACTTGCTGTAAAGAGGGTTGTTGTTGGATTGTGGGGAATAGTTGTGAAGCATTTGGTGCAGAATTATGTAGAATTCTATACATCATGTGTTGAGTTGATGATGTAATGAGCATCTAATGTGAGCTATACACCAATTTGCTACTATGCTACCCCATCTAGTATATTAGCAAGCTTAGTGAGAAGCCAGACAACATTTTCTAATTTATTAGTTAGTCGCAGAAGAGATCTAATGTTATCTTACTAGTTAGATGAAAATAAACCAATTAAGCAGCATAATTACATGTTGCCTACAAGAGAAAGCCTTTGAAGAATCTTGGCAGATCAGTTTAGTTTACATCGATCTAAAAGGTCTTAAATGAAGATGAACAAGCTTTTGATCGGGTGTGTGAGTGTGAATACCACAAACCTTTCTACATACTGTACGTTATTGCTGCTTAAAATAGAGTATTAAAGTATTACAATGATTTAAAGCATCTTTGATTCATAAATTATTTATTTAGCTGCAGTTAGGAAAATGGATGAATATATTTAGGGTAATACAAATACAAAGTCCACAAATAACTGGTCCGGCAAGGAACGGGTGTCTGTGCGGAAACAAACACTATTTTATTCATGTTCCTGTGGGAATATGGAATGGCTTTGGTGGAATTTGGGGATTGTAAACTGGTTGATTATAAACAACCATAATCCTTGTTTCTTAAGGATGATGTGTCAGTACAATATAATGTTTTTTTTTTTTTTTCCCAACCTCCAAATGAATCTGTCAAAACAGAAGATGCAACAAAATGAAGTGAAACAAAAACATTAAATTACAGACAGTCAGACAATGGAAATGAAACGTTGATGAGTTTGAAAATGAATGCAATGATTTGTTTTTACACTTCAGATCTTATGTTAATCCCTTACTTATGAATTCATTAATTATTATTATAATTATCTTGACCCAATTCTATAACAGACTGCGAGAAAACAAAGGCTCGATGAAGATTCTCTAACTATAGACTAAAGGAAGTCACTATTTCTGCACAAGTTGTCAATGTTATTGTACTGAAGCATGTTACTCCATGAGCTTGAACTTGTCCACTAGCATTTTTGTCTACATTTTATCATTGCTAATGCCATTTGCGTAGCTGTTATGTGAGTTTTGCGTCATCACATGCCATCGTCCTGTTGGTGGTTTGTAGATGAATGTCATAGCAGTGCTCACATTCTGACATATAATTATAAATTCTCACACTGCCAGAAATTTATCCTCAGAATTTATTGTCTTTGGTTGTAATGACACTAAATTGAATGGCAATAACATAAATTTTTTAGAAAAGTCCTTCACAGTTTGCAGTTTTTTCTCAGCAAAGTTGGTCAAAATCGTCGAGTGTACTGCTAGTGTGTGTGTGCTTTGTGTTTCGGTAATTCTTTGTGCAATCTCCTAATCCTCTTTTCCTTTATTCTCTAGGTTTCTGTAAATAATGCAAACCATGCAAAATCTCATTTAATTCTACTTTTAAGCTCCTGTAAATGATTTAAAAAAAAATCTCTGCAGTGACCCGCTGACTCTTGCTTCAAATTTCTTAAAAACGATGAGCCTAACGATGAGCTATTTTTTTCATGAGTGCCATTTCATGACATTGTTGATTTGTAACCGCTGACCCAACTTCCTGTCTTTGTAACTTTAAGTGAACTTACCTGTCTTACCTTGCTTCAGGCCTGCTTTCACCCCCATCTTTACCTTACACACGTATGCAAACATACCTGCACATTAATACAATGCATGCACACACACACACACAAAAGAAACATACATACTCAATGGCATGCACATACTGTACATTTGTGCAGATTGCAATGCACAGAAAGAACAATATGATCTAAATACAAGACGCATATCAAAAAACACAGACACACACAGTTGAAAGTGGGACCATATTGGTTGCTGCTGCCTGTGTGTGTGTGTGTGTGTGTGTGTGTGTGTGTGTGTGTGTGTGTGTGTGTGTGTGTGTGTGTGTGAAGGGTGTAGAAGTGCACTGTTAGCTCATAATATTTATTCTAACAATTATCCATGAATGCCATCAGCCCACACAAATACGTTACACACTCCAAACCTGTTGGATCGGCTCGCTACAGAATCATTCAGGTTTAAAATAGGGCAAAAGGGAGGAAGTGTTGTGTGAGATTAAAACATGTTACAACACACCCTATCTTCTCTTCTGTTTATTTGTAATTGAACAGGTTGTTCTGCGTTTGTGAATCAAAAGAAACGTTGAATTATTTGTGCAGGAGAGCACAAAGCATTATTAATAATCCTTGGGTTTGTGCTAACTTGCTTTAATGCAGAAAAAGATGAATTAAGTGTTTTATGAATGAAATAACCTTATTCAGCTGCTGTGTTGGGAAAAAAATTAATTCAGTGACCCGGGAATGATCGCAAAAAACTTAATGATGTCACTGAACATAAGATGCTTGTAATGTATGGCCAAAGCGCAAGCCACTGGAAACTGCATCCAGGAAATTTTTGCCTAATGCAAAAAAATTAATTAATTAATTTAAAAAAATAAACAAAAAAATTTTTTTTACAAAGCTTCATTTGTAATAATTTGAAAACTGCTTTATATTCAGAAATCATTATACTATCAAATATGCTTATAATTATTTCATAATAAGTTGGTAACGGGGGGCACGGTAGCTTAGTGGTTAGCACGTTTGCCTCACACCTCCAGGGTTGGGGTTCGATTCCTGCCTCCACCTTGTGTGTGTGGAGTTTGCATGTTCTCCCCGTGCCTCGGGGGTTTCCTCCGGGTACTCCGGTTTCCTCCCCCGGTCCAAAGACATGCATGGTAGGTTGATTGGCATCTCTGGAAAATTGTCCATAGTGTGTGAGTGCGTGAGTGAATGAGAGTGTGTGTGTGTGCCCTGCAATTGGTTGGCACTCTGTCCAGGGTGTATCCTGCCTTGATGCCTGATGACACCTGAGATAGGCACAGGCTCCCCGTGACCTGAGGTAGTTCAGATAAGCGGTAGAAGATGAATGAATGAATGAATGAATGAATGAAAGTTGGTAACAATTCCTTGTAAGCATTCTTGCAAAAAAAAAAAACTTGCTAGAAATTATAAACTTTAATAATATGCTATGAAGTATTAAACACCCATAAGGTAATAAAATAAATTTTGAAAAATTGCATGAAAGGGTTACATTATATGTATTGATTTTTTATTTATTTATTTTTTGTCTCGGTTTATCTCGTCTCTTTTTTATTTATTATCCATTTATAATCATTAAAAAATAACCGAGTTGCAGATTAATCATTCACAGGTTTTATTCACAATATTATGAAATCCATAATATCCACATAGTGAAACATTTATAACACTTGATTTACAACTTAATTCAATTTGATGAAGCATTATTTTAGATTGTATAAAATTGCTTACAAGGAATTAGTTAGTAATAAAGAACGATTAATACTAAGCAGAGTTTAAATCATTTTTTTTTATGTAAAAATATGACATACCACTGTGTGACCTTTGACCCTCGTGTAAATGACCATTATCTTTATTAAATGTTATTAAATACACAAAAATACATAATCAAGGTAGAAATTACAGTTTGGTTGAGGTGGGGGGAAAAAAACAAACTTGACTTTCCCAAAAAATGAGAAGTAAAATCAGTTGCTTATGCACAAACACTTGCAGATTTTCTATCAATCTATATTTCATGTCATAGTAATGCAGAATTTTCAGGCACACTGTAAAAAAAAACAACAAAAAAAAAACTTAACAACAACAGCATGAGCTTAACAATATATATATTTTTAAACATAAGGCAGAACTGAGCCAGGAGCTAGACATGTGCTGCTTCAGATCTCACTTTAGTCGATTGTCAGTCAGCAGGGTGGAGGTGTGTTCGCCTCAGCCTCGGGCCACGCTGCCTCTTGCGCACACTCACTCTTGTCAGTTTCCTCGTTTTACCGGCTGTCATGCTGATTTATGAATTTGTCCATGTCCATGACAAGTAAAGACAATTTATTTAAGGCGTAAAAGCCAGGCTGCCTCAAAAGGCTGGCCCATTTTAGCTCCACAACACATTAACACAGAGAAAAAAAAAATAAATGCAATACTTTACACTGTCCATAAGATCATCCCAGATATTTTATAGGAATAGATCACTTTGCACTTTGCAGGGTTTTATACAGCTTAAACAAAGCATACAAACAAAATAAATACAAAACATCTATTATTCAAATATAGTTGACATGTATACAAAAGTTCTGAAATTCTATCATATAAAAAAGGGGGACAATGATTTTAGTTAATTATTATAGCAAATTAATATAAGATAATAATAATAATAATAATAATAATAATAATAATAATAATAATAATAATAATAATAATTGTTATTCTTATTCTTATTATTATTATTATTATTATTATTATTATTATTATTATTATTATTATTATTATTATTATTATAACTCAAAGGAAAGGAAAACCAGAAGAAAACAAAACAAATATTTAAATTTTTTAAAAAAGAAATTCAAATGTGTTTCGGAAGCTTACCATGTATGTACATGTTGGGAAATTACATTCAATTCTTAGCTTAATAATAATAATAATAATAATATTAATAATAATAATAATAATAAAGGAAATGCTGTTGAGAACATTTTTAACAAAGGTGTCATTTGTAAAAAAAAAAAAAAAAAAAAAAAAAAAAAAATCTTTTCACAGCTGAACAGATTTCAGCTTCCCAAAATCTTCTTTGGGGGAAATAATAATAATAATAATAATAATAATAATAATAATAATAATAATAATAATAATAATAATAATAATAATAACATATTTTATTCTATTAATTTATTTGTGACCCCTCCCACCCTTTACTAACCTTCCTTTACAAAGCATATACATAATGACCACCTGTACAAGTGTACATGTGTTCATTCATATTTGGCATTAAATGAAAAAAAAAAAAAAGCATTTGAATGTGACAATAAAAAGGCACTAATACCTCTAAGGGCATTTCAGTATTTCAGATATATGATCTTTGGCAGAGAACAGAGACACAGCTGTACACAGACGACACCAATTCAACAGAGGCAATAAAGCAGGCAGCCATTATGGTGTAGGAGAGCAATTCGCTCAGGAAAAATAAAACATAAACACTTACTGTTTGTCCGTTTGGTACACGGGGAACCAGCTTTAGGAGAATTTTGCTGAAGTGCATTTGGCTGCATGTGAGGATCATAAAATACTGAAAAAGGAGCCAATGTAGTATGTAAAGCAACATTACAGAGTGAAGCACTGCTCCTTAAACGAGACACAACGTCTTTTCATGTCTTTGGCGCTTTAGCGATATGAACCACTAAGTACTTTTTGGTGCTGTCAGTCTTTGGCACGACGTAGACGCTAATTTAGCTCTGTGGTGTTAACTGGGGAAGCTGTACTCCATCTGATGCCTCCAGATTCAGGGAATGGAGAATCTCAATCTGCCTGCTTGTGCTCAGGTCTTGTGGTTGTGCCTGAAACACTTCTCCCTGTGTTTCGAATTCCCCACTCAGCCTCTCATCATCTTCAGCCAGTTGCGCGAGCCGTCGTTCCTCTGCCTCGATCTCTTCCGTGGTGGGGATGGAGTTCTTTTTGGGTCGGCCTTTAGGCTTCGTAGGTGCCTGATGTCCTCCTTTTAGCACCTGGAGACACATGAGATGCTCTTTAATGACACTGTGACGAATAAAAGCCAAGGTAAAAGGTCAATGCAGTTATTACAGTGATTAAGGTAAGATGTGTGGTCATTAAATACTAAGAGAGAGCTTTCGTGCCTAAATGAGATGTTGACCGCGCTGAAGCAGTCATCCGCACTGTATCCTAAATCATCTTTCATGTCTCTTAACACACAGATGCGTACACACACTTAAGCACACTGCCTCTAGGCTGAAGCTCTTTCTCCACATTATATATGGTGTACAGGTTAAAAACCGTCTAAGAGATTTTTAATGGTAGGGTTCGGATTTCCTCTGCAGCTTGGTGGTCCATTTTACTTATGAAATACAGACATCCAAATGATACAGTAAAGATGATATATATATAAGTCAGACAGCCTCTGTGACTCCTTCAGCAAGCAGACATTTAAAGGTGAATCCGGTGCTATTTACTAGATAGCAAATCCTTTCCATTGCGTGAGTGAATGAGAGTGTGTGTGTGTGCCCTGCGATAGGTTGGCACTCCGTCCAGGGTGTATCCTGCCTTGATGCCCAATGACGCCTGAGATAGGCACAGGCTCCCCGTGACCCGAGGTAGATCGGATAAGCGGTAGAAAATGAATGAATGAATGAATGAATGAATGAATGAATGAAATCCTTTCCACACTAATTAAATAGAGTAGCTTGTACTGTAGATGATATACGTATAATATTTACCTGATCCTAACACAAGTGCATAAGCAGAGGTGGCAACATTTACAGTTTAGTCACAGTATTTGTAATTTATTTATTTTTTTTTGCATTAGTGAATTCACATGAAAACTGTGCTAAACCAATGGTCAGAGCAAACAAACAAAATTTGCTTGAAGGAAATGTCAATTGAGCTAAGGGAAAAAGAAGTGGGAAGTAAAACACGTGCATTTGCATCTGGTTGTTCAATGCTTTCTCTTTATATTTATCTCTTTATCTATTGTTGTTGCTGTTGTTGTTGTTAAGAAATATCAGCATGGGACAGGCTGTAAATTGAATACCATTATGTCATATACATAAAAGATATGTCAATGTTATATTAAGTCCGATTAGCTGCTCTAATTCCCTTTAAGATCCAAATGACTCAGAACTTATTAAAAGTGTAAAAGTACCATGTTTTTTAATGTCACATGCCCGATCGAGCAGCTTGACCCCCTTCATCGAAGAAGTGTTCATTTCTGAGTAGAAATGAGTAGCCACTAGGCAGAAAGACAAAAAAAAGATGAAGGCTGTTATATTATGGACTTACCATTTTCTTCCATTTCATGCGTCTGTTCTGGTACCAAGTCTTGACCTGGAGCTGGGTGAGACCGAGAGACTGAGCCAGGTCCAATCTAAAGTCCCAAACACACACACAAGCACAAAATATCAACAATAGAATCTGAGAGTAATGATGAATATCATTTATTAAATTTATTATATATTTGATTAAAAAAACTCAGATTGGTTCGTATCTTTTTCACCAGTTTAGAGGATCTTAATACGTCTGCCTCTCTTTTCCAAATCCTGACACCTGCTGCTTTATGGAAAGCTCTGAGTGGTGCAGATTCCCTCTTCTCATTACATGCCTCATAGCAACAAGCATCATCATGTCTCGTGTCCTGTTATCCGTCTCTTACTGATTGCGTTCACCTGTGTCGTGTTTGTGTCATGATTATTCGCAGAGTCTTGTCAATAATATTGTACATCACAAAACTTTTGTCTATTTTTATTTTTTTATTTTAACCCCATGCCTATTTACCCCATGACTATTTACTTGACCACACTGTTTGCTTGTCCTCTGCCCACGGAGTTACCTTTACCCTCTGCCTCTAACCTTATTAGCATCAAAGACATTCTCTGACTTGACTATCGGAAGGAAATTTTTTTAATCGTCATGTTAATTAGCTTGAACAGATGCTACGCAACATTTCTAAAATCAGGAATATGAACGGAATATTTGACTAAATTGAGTTCAATTTTGGGGGCACAGTGGCTTAGTGGTTAGCACGTTCGCCTCACACCTCCAGGGTCGGGGTTCGATTCCCGCCTCCGCCTTGTGTGTGTGGAGTTTGCATGTTCTCCCCGTGCCTCGGGGGTTTCCTCCGGGTACTCCGGTTTCCTCCCCTGGTCCAAAGACATGCATGGTAGGTTGATTGGCATCTCTGGAAAATTGTCCCTAGTGTGTGATTGCGTGAGTGAATGAGAGTGTGTGTGTGCCCTGCGATGGGTTGGCACTCCGTCCAGGGTGTATCCTGCCTTGATGCCCAATGACGCCTGAGATAGGCACAGGCTCCCCGTGACCCGAGGTAGTTCGGATAAGCGGTAGAAGAAGATGAGTTCAATTGAATTTAACACAGTGCAGCAAAAACTATAACATAGATGCTAACGCATTTAAACGTGATGTAGGAGAAAAATAAAGCTGCTACCCAGATCCCAGACTTAAATATTACTTTATGTGTGATAAGCCTAGACGTTTTGCATAATAGACAATGCTTTGTCATGATAAGAGATGGGACAGATTACTCACATATTGTCCACAGTTTGTATTAACCTACCAAATTAGCTTGTCATACATTTGAGCTAAAATATAGTAGTTGCCACTTTTTTGCATAGACGGTTGGACGTCTGAATTGAAGTGATTTGAAATTTTGTCTAAATTGTGTGCGCTTAAAATGAAATAAATTTGCCTTTGTCCTTTGTCCTGTTAGGAATTTCCACTAAAATAATCGTCCTTCTATTAACGTGACTTCAAAAGAGGAGGATCACTGATAGACATCCTAAAGTCATCTGTTATCCTACACATGAAACCCAGTGGGTGGCCATGTCTCTGCCGGTCCAGATGTCCATCTAATCACAGCATAATCAGTAACACTGCAGCGACATATCAAAGCAAGACACGTTGTTCTGTCTGGAATAGTCTTCCCAGACTCACTGTAATTGCAGACCTTCCACTCAAATCTGTCACCATTTATCTATACAGGAAAAAAAGGTAATCCTATCATACGAGATCATTGCTCTCTTCAAGGCAGCCGGGCTTCCTTTGGCCACTCCGGCAAGCTTTCCATGACTAATTCAGCGATTGGTTTGGCGGTAATGTGATAGCCATGGCTGTACTTGGACTGAACAGAGAGCACTGTATCAAACAGCCGTGCTATCAAACGATTGCACAGAGATTCCTGCCATGTCTTCCTTCAAAGTAGATCGCCAACAGCCAGAAAGGATTAACTAGCTCTACCGCACTGCCTCTCCCAGTCAGCCAGTCAAACCCTCTGTGGCACTTTGATGTCAGACATACGGATCTGTTGGAATTGAGCAAATCGGTGAAGTGCACTCACAGAAAACGACTATCTTTCTCTCTTTTGTACACTGTTTCATTCTATTCTTGGTTTCAGACATGTAAGACATGCAATGAGGATCCTGTAGTATTAGAACGAGAGCATTAAAATTAGTTATTGTTATAAAAAAATGACAATAAAATTAGTTATTGTCAGAGGCAATTGAACAGTTAGACCAATAAGATTTTAGAATTCTGTGGTATATATATATATATATATATATATATGTATATATATATATATACATATATATATATATATATATATACCACAGATTTCTAAAATTCTAAAATTCTATATATAAGATATATAGAAATCAAGAATTCTGTGGTATATATATATATATATATATATATATATATACCACAGAATTCTTGATTTATATATGTATATATTTATTTATTTATATTTTTATTTTTATATATATATAAAATATGTTTTCAAATTATATACGAATCAAAGTCATCAAAGACATAACTTTGTCAGATTTTATTGCTCACTGGCTTACATGATTTGTTTAAGCTGTTTAATCCTACTCTAAACACAGTGTCTCTGTGCAGTTTTGACTACCATAAAGTCTGTTTTGTTCCCTTGCCACTGTTGCGGTACAGTTTTCTCAACATAATCCCGAACATGGACTCCTGTACTTTATGACCCTGTCAATATACAAATAAAGCTGAAATTGATTACTTTTGAGTATTGGTTTGTAGACAGGAAACATACACCTACGTGACACTTTAGGCTTATTTTAAACTCAATTCTTGATGATTATAATAATCTGTACCTTATAAAAATGATTATGACTGAATTATATAAATTGGACAAATTTGTATGTTGGCATGTTTACTGCTATTTTTTATGAGGTTTTGATTATGTGGCCATTTGCTCACTTTCGGCTGTGGCTGCTGGGCTCAAGAGCCAAAAACCACGAAAGAGAGAGAGAGAGAGAGAGAGAGAGAGAGAGAGGGAGGGAGAGAGAGAGAGAGAGAGAGAGAGAGAGAGAGAGAGAGAGAGAGAGAGAGAGAGAGAGACAGAGAGAGACAGAGAGAGAGAGAGAGAGAGAGAGAGAGAGAGAAAGGGAGAGAGAGAGAGACAGAGAGAGAGAGAGACAGAGAGGGGGGGGTAGGGAATAAGAGATTATCAAAAAAGACAGAATGAGAAGAATGAAAGAGAAATGGAGAGAAAAAGGGAGAACGAAGCAGACAGAGAAAGAGAGAGAGAAAAATGAACTCCACAGAGAGAGAGAGAGAGAGAGAGAGAGAGAGAGAGAGAGAGAGAGAGAGGATAAGAAATAATATACGTAAATAAGAAATAATCGGAAAACACAGATTGAGAAGAAGAATGAAAGAGAAAAGGAGAGAAAAAATGACAAAGACACAGATATAAATAAGAGGCAGAGAGAAATTCTACTGTAGAGAGAGAGAGAGAGAGAGAGAGAGAGAGAGAGAGAGAGAGAATGAACAAATTGACCAGTAATAAGGTGAACACATCCTTCCTTCACACCCTGAGGATGGGGATTTCCCAGATTTTATGTTCTTCATTCAGCTGGGACTTTGATGAGTTAACTTCTAAGACTAATATGGCAGGTATCAAATGTGTGTGTGTGTGTGTGTGTGTGTGTGTGTGTGTGTGTGTGTGTGTGTAGAGAGAGAGTAGTGTAATAAAAGTGTGGCCTTAAATTCAGAACGTACAGTCTAGAGGTGTTGATCTATTTACCCATGAGTCTACTGCATTTCTCATTAAACACGTAGCACAGCGCAGAAGTCTTAGCCGTGTGTAAAGAAAATATGTGGCAGCTTTACCTGATTTATAATGGACCCAGATCTTGTATACTGGGATAAACTGGGCATGAGGTTAGAACAGACCAGTTTAGAGTTAGCAATCCATAATACTGACATGCTTTGGAGTAGTTGGAAGAAACCCTGGAACCCAGAGGAAACTATGTAGAGACTCTTTATGAATTTGATTTAGATTTTCTTTAATCAGTGCATTTTTTTTTTTTCGAAAATGGATATGTGAATTTCTGTGCCCATTACTGTATACTGTATCTCTTTCCTGTTTTTACAGGATTGACAGTTTATGTATATACACCTTACAGAAAATGGACCCGTGTACAATTTGAATACTTACTTACAGTAAATGAACATGGTCCTTGCTGAACGAGGAAACCTACCGATGAAGGGTTCTATATCAAATCTTTAAAGGCTACCTAAGAGGAACCAACAGAAAAACCAGTGTATGAAGTG
Organism: Tachysurus vachellii; assembly: GCF_030014155.1. NCBI lineage: Eukaryota > Metazoa > Chordata > Actinopteri > Siluriformes > Bagridae > Tachysurus > Tachysurus vachellii. The sequence goes on from NC_083468.1 coordinate 23,376,033, forward strand.
ATGCATCTTGGACTGATTTCAGTTCACATTTTCCGTTCGAATCTGTTTTGTATTTTTCAGGTGACTAAATCTGTCCTTAAAAAGACCTAAAAAAGTATGAAACCTTGTCCATCTGTCTCTCTGTATGTCAAATTTTAACCTTACGCTCCTGCATGGATCGACGGTAGGTTTTTTTATCTCCACATTTAAATGCGTTCTATGCCATAATGGAAGTATGTTCAGTAAGGCCAAACATGAAGTCTGAAATAAAATGGAAAATGTGTGAAGGCTGAGAAGGAACGACCCACGAGAGGCAACCTAAGACACACGGATTACATCATCTCATTGTACAAAGCTCCAAAGTGTTTTATATACACCTGTGTGTATATTAAATGATCGGCATGGAATCAGTGTAATTCGTTTCTGTTTGCTGTTATTGGCATGTTTCCCTGTTCTCTTGAATGGGGGTAGTGTTTCTTTTAGAGGATTTCTGGTCAGCTATTCAAAAGCCCAAGGTTAAAATCTTACTATTCTCTTGACTAGAACATTAGGTACCAAATGTTCTGCCTCATGCAGGTTAACCGTGTTTGACATGTTCCCAAAAGAATAAATCAAAATGTCACAGTGATAATCAATGCCATTCGCATTCCCACATCTGCTTTCATTTTTTTTTTGTCTGTTGTTCATGAAAATCTGTTTCATACTTGCGTGTACATTCTTGTTTCTGGAATAATAATGGACTAAAGTTAATGGTTGATAAATAAATCAAAGCGGTGAAGGAAATATAAAGTACACAAGGAGCAGGAAATGGTGATGGACCCAGTGTTTGAACGTGAAAGTTTAATTTCAATTCACTAACTTACTAATAATAAAACAACTTGTCTAAATGTAGAATAATCAATTTATTCATGTTACAGTGGAGTGTCCCAATGTTTTTATGCTTAATTCTTACTCCTGAATTACAACTACTTTATCACTGGATCTCTGGTTCACAGCTAAAAGACCACCAAATTAAATCAACCGACTAAATGCAGAAAATATGTAAATCCATTTATTTATTTATTTATTTATTTACTTTGTATTACTTTTACTTATTCATTTGCATTTTAAAAAACTGTGAAAGCTGATTGGCCATTGGCGTTTTTTGTTTGTTTGTTTGTTTGTTTGTTTTAATACAGTATATAACCCAGTCATCATTAGACACAAGGATGCTATACACCAAATTTCAGCTTGATCAGATGTACGAATGCTGAGAAATCAGTGTATGAACTTATCTCCATCCATTAAAGCATATCGTCGCTGTCGGGCGGAAACCTCGTATGTCCAAATTTGGTCAATTTCATATTTTTTCACATATCGATGCTATTGGTCAGTCCCCACGTGGGTCTGTTATTTTTACAAGTTATTAACCAATCTAAAGTCTTGAAAATAGCTTGAGTGCAAATCTCTTAACTCCATTGGACACTTCAACTGTCCACCTCTTCCTCACTCTGCGGGAGAGCTTTGCTGCATATTTCTCCTTAATAAGAGTCGCAACGAATCAACACGTCTTCTGAGGTAAATGTCTTCAAAACACTGGGCTCAAAGAAAAAAAAATCTTGACCCTCGCTAGTTCTGGTGCTCGTCTGAGGACAGGAATTTAGCGCAAGACGATCCACTGCAACGCGGACTAAACCCTGTGCACTGCAGATAAGGTACGGCGTTTTTTTAATTTCCTGAAAAATAACGGTTTTGGAGATACGAGGATTCCGCCCGACAGCGACGATATAGAGTATATACTGTACATATAAATGTCATTATAATAAATATTAATAAATAAAGCAAGTGTTGCTCAATCTGTATTAGTGTTACGCTCTAACTTTATTTAACTTTAATCTTTGTAACTTTTCATATAAATGTCGAGTGAATAGCAGGTGCTGACCTGTCAGGAGTGGAGAGGTACTTCTGCTTCTGAAACTTCTTCTCCAGACCCATGAGCTGCAGCTCGGTGAAGATGGTGCGACTGCGACGTGGCTTCTTTAGCCGGGTAGCGCTGTGCTCTGTCTCTGATTCGCTGCTGATGCTGACGGGCGTCTCGCTAGGCACCGGCTCTCCTGGCAGCGCATGCTGGGGTGACATGATGGGCAGGTGGGTGACCCGGCCTGGGGGCGAGGGCTGGGGAATGTGTGGCAGGCTGCTGTGGGGCTGACGGGTGATGACAGACAGCAAGGGGTATGTGCTGAGTGATGACGAGCCTGTAGGAATGCACATGTATATATATATTATATATTATATATAATAGCAATGTTATCATATTAAATATCAAAGTTGATACAGAAGGTAATATATGTGGAGGGGAAAAAATGCTACAAAGATCAATTTGAGGTCAATGTCAATGTACGAAATGGATCATGTGGTGCAAAAAAAAGAAAAAAAAATACAACCAAGATTATTAAACCTATTTTTTAGACTTATTTCAAAGTAAGAAATAATATTAAAACAAATACTTAAAATTAGTTACAGTATCTTGCAATAGAAGACTATTTTAAGGTTGAAAAACCTGTTTAATTGCAGAACCTTGTACACAGAAGTTGAGATATATGGCTTATCACTGGTAGAATGAATTCTAGAAGAAGGAATGACTTTATTCTGGATGTTAATGGCTGATTTCAATTGTAGAATTTAAGCCAAGACCAAAAGTAAAATGCCTCCTGACTCCCCACAGGCGTGACACATCAGTTCAGCAAAATGTTTAATCCAGATTCTGTAAAACGGCTCTAAATTGCCACGAGGATCCGTTTTACTGCTTTAATACTGTCGTTGTCACATTCTTAGCTGCTGCGTGGCCAGTTTAAGCAGCCATAATGGTCCAAGTGAACTAAATCCTCACTAATAGCCTGTCCCTTCTCGCCTTAATGGTGTTGGGAAGCGTTAAAAAGCCCGACCTGGCTGATGCAGGTCACTGAACTGCAGAGCTGCTCAGATGATGTAAGTGGTGTTTTACACGACACCCCTGAACCACTGGATGATAATGATTCTCCTAAATCTCTGCAACTCTCTGCTTTTCTCTTTCTCTCAGTCTCCGTCTGTCAGACGGCACAACGACGCCAGACTTCATAAAATGCAGAGTAGGACTCCAGAGATAACGCTTTTTAAAGAAAAGGGACGTATTTTAAAATAAAAAGAGAACTAGAAAGACAAAGAGACTAAACGTGTAGAAATAAGGCAAAAAACGGAGACATTTTAGATAGGATTTTCAGGTTGATCCGAGCTAGTTCTAAAGACAAAATGTTTTTTTTTTTTGTTTGTTTGTTTTTTTTTTTTTTTGGGGGGGGGGGGGGGGTGTTTTGAGTTCGAACCTGAACAAAACATAGACAGTGTTGTGTGTCAGAATGAGAATGACTTTGTCTTAGGTTCATTGCTAATATTCAACTTCAGGCACAAGTTCAGGCTTGAAACCTCTTAGTACCTTTTAACACACACACACACACACACACACCTATTGTTTAACAATCATCTTCGTTAAAGACTATTCAATATGTCTGAGTCAGATAGCAGAGCTTTTAATGTGACATGATGGTTCTTTTTTTCTCTTCATAAGGTGTGTCCTCAAATATATTGACTCCACATGTTAATATTTTAAGGCCACAAATTAAATATCTCATAGCTGCAAATGGGCTTCATGGTTAGCATGTTAGTCTCAAACCTCTGGGGTCGGGGGTTCGATTCCCACCTGTGCTCTGTGTGTGGATTTTGCATGTTCTTCCTGTGCTTCAGGGGTTTTCTTTTGGTTCTACTCTTGGAGTCTAAAGAAATGCTTGTAGGCTAAATATCATCTCTAATTTGTGTGAGTGTGTGTGAGATTGTGTCCTGTGATGGGTTGTCAGCCTGTCCCAGGTGTTCCCTGACTCCTGCCTTGTGCCTTGAGTATCCTGGGATAGACTCCAGGTTCCTCACAACCCTGTGGAGGATAAACACTACAAACAATAGATGGATGGATGTATAGATGGATGTATAGATGGATGTATGGATGGATGGATGGATAGATGGATGGCGACAAACAATGATGTTGGGTTCTTGTACCCATGAATTGTTTAACTTGATCCCAGAACGTAATATATGTTGGGATATCATAATTAACACATGACAGTTAATCGCTGATGACGGATCTCAATGCCACAGAGGTTTATTTCCGTTGTCTCATTCATATCCAATTCAAGTTAATATGTATGTCTCTATTAACATTTTTCACAATGCAGCTTTGAAGAAATCCGGATGCTGATTTAGCCAGAGGTGACTGTGGTGAGGAAAAAAGAAAGAAGAAACCAGACTCAAAACAAAAACCAACTTTTTCTATTGAAACCGGATAGAGGGATTATGAATCGTTACCTTTTATCGGTAATTGTGTACAATAAAATCAAACGTTGAAAGGATGTTCAACATGAACAGACTGTTAATAAGAGTGCTGAGACGAGAAAAGGATTACAGCAACTTGTGTATTTGTAGTATTAAGGTGGTCACATCTTAAGTAAAGAATAAGGTGTCATGATTAAAGTGCCAACCCAGTTTCCCAAGAACTACACTGTTTCATTGAATAGTAAACACTTCACGCTTTTTACCAGTTTGTAATTAGAGCTAATGCTAATGTAGAAAGACAATAAGACAGGTTAGTTCACTTACTTTCTTCTTATACCAACAAAAAAATAGTTGTTTGCTTGTTCATCACCTGCTCTTTCTCTTGACACAGCTTGTCAATTTACAGATGAACCAGAGAGAATAAACTCCTCTGTCCTGAAGGCTTTCCCACACTAAAAAAACAAGCATCTTCCATACAAGACCTGTGTATTACATACTTAAAATATAAACATACTGTATATACGTATCTACTGTCTGACGTACAACGTGCTGGTAAAGAAAATACATCCAGACCTTCTGACCATTCCAATTTGGCAAATCAACTCTAAATAATAACTGGGAATCGTTTATGGATGCCACTGTGGTTAATGGTCAGTCTTACACCACTAGAGTTGGGGGTTTGATTCTTGTCTCCACCCAGTGTGTGTGGAGTTTGCATGTACTCATGTGCTTTCAGGGGCTTCATCTGGATACTCCAGTTTTCTCTTGAGTCCAAAAGACTCCAGGCTGAACTTGACCAAGTGTAGGATAAGCGGTATGCAAGATGGAATGAAATAATTGTTTTACACATTTGGCTGATGCGTTCACAGAAAGTGACTTGCAGCTGAGACTGAACACGGGTGAATAGTTGAGTTGCTGATTGGATTCGACTCTGTAGCCCATTGTCATCGCTACTCATTAAGATCAAGCTTGTTAAGCTTAAAATAAAACATGATGTGATGTGATACTTCAAATCTTCAGACCAATTAAAAAATAACATATTTATGACCTATTTATTAGTTAAAATAAATAAATGCATTTTAATATTTGACACTTAAACCCTGTTATGATGAACATTAGTGCGTATTTTGTACTTTCATTCATTCATTTTCTACCGATTATCCGAACTACCTCGGGTCACGGGGAGCCTCAGGCGTCATCGGACATCAAGGATACACCCTGGACAGAGTGCCAACCCATCGCAGGGCACACACACACTCTCATTCACTCACGCAATCACACACTACGGACAATTTTCCAGAGATGCCAATCAACCTACCATGCATGTCTTTGGACCGGGGGAGGAAACCGGAGTACCCGGAGGAAACCCCCGAGGCACGGGGAGAACATGCAAACTCCACACACACAAGGCGGAGGCAGGAATCGAACCCCCAACCCTGGAGGTGTGAGGCGAACGTGCTAACCACTAAGCCACCAAGCCACCGTGCCCCCCTATTTTGTACTTAGATTTAAAATGAGTCTATTGGGAAATCTCTTCCTGTCAATCATCCAAAAACAAACAAAGTGGGAAAGTTGAACCCGGTAGCAAACATTACACCATTCGTCGGTTGCGTGTTGTCAGCCCTGTTGAAATTAACTGTTGCACATCAAGTGATTGGATTCCACAAAGATGATTTCACTTGCTATTTGACCTCCCAGTAATGCTGTGCACAATGTTTTGGGTGCTCAAGTGGAACTCTCACTCATCAGCTATCAAATGTAAACAATGAACGCGGATGATGGAAATATGTTACTTCATCCTAATGCTCCCTGACTTCACCCATTTGTGCTTATACGTCTGCTGATACAACAAGCACGGTTTAAATTGCACCTGTGTTTGTGTAGTGATACAGTAAGCCATTAATGTTCCATCGTTTCTTTTTCCACTGAAGGTGTCGTCCGCTGATCATCTGCTGTTATAGGGTTTATGAATACATAAAGCTCTGACAGATCTTTTAGGCCAAACGTTTAAAACGTTCCAGTTTTTTTTTTCCTGTCTCACCTGAAAATATTTTTAGCAAAGTACTAGTCAGTATTATACTTCTTGTAAGTGTTATTTAAATATTTTGACTTGAAACCTGAGCCTGTGGATTTTCTTTCAGGCCTCAAGGCACTTGAAATGTAGAAAAATGTGTTGAAAGTTTTGATGGGAAAAGATATATATGTTATTGGGGTTTTTGTTAAAGACTAGCGTGTAAGGTGGATTCAAATGAAGTGCAACTACCAAAACAACAACCGAAGAACAGAGTGGTTCCTAAGTATAGTATGTACTATACTATGTATAGTATGTTACAAAGGTTAGATTAAGGAGATAATCATTTTGCTTGTGCTTTCTTATCACTTCTCAGAAATGGATTGAATCCAGAATTTCTTGTAATGGGATTGAGTTTGAGTTGAGTGCTAAAACACAAGGATTACACAAAATCATCTTGTCGTCTCTCTCTCTCTCTCTCTCTCTCTCTCTCTCTCTCTCTCTCTTTCTCGCTCTCTCTTTCTGTTGGAAGCTGCGATACATTGCCCATTTTTCACCACCTTGGGTGAATGAAAAATGAGTGCAATTTGTAAAAGCTTATCAAAAAGTTTCCAATGAGAAGTAAGTGATAAATGAAATTGTTTAACCTGCCCTTACGATTGCTCATCATTGGGTGTAGAGGTTAAAATACTTATGGAATCTTATCTTCTTTATCAAAGAGTTTGTAAAATAAACCTGTTGTGTGTGACTTGTTTCTTTTCTGTCGGTATGGAGATAATGTCTATAAAGCCTTGAAACTAAAATGTAAAGAATAAAATATTTGGTAGTAAGCTATTAGATCAGGTGTTTATTTTATTTTATTTATTTGATTATTTATTTATTTATTTATTTATTTATTTTTAGTGTTTTACTTCCCTAATACTAATAATGCCAACATTTATATATTTAATCTTTTTTTATTAATTATTTTTAAATAGATGTATAAATTTTACAAAATTAAAAAATAATAATAATTTTACAAAATATTGTATAAAGTTATCTTTTAATACAGTCAATGTTGTTAAACCTGCAAAAAAATCAAGCTAATTCATGTTATCAGTTACCTCACTTTTTTCTTCTCTCTCACACAGCCTACTGTATTTCCACTACATGAGAAATGCAGATCCCTCCATCCCGAACACTTCTCCGAACACTTCATGGAAAACTTAAACGTAACATACAGCATTACATCTCACTGTTACGGCGCGCTGACACTGGAGACTCCTTCCATAACCCACTAAAATAATCATCTCCTTAGAGAAAACTTTTACATTTACAAGTTTGTTTTTAATCTGTTAACGTGCAGCCAAACAAACCCTGTCGCTCCTGTCGATATAAACCATATAATATCAAAAATAAAACAACTCTTTCTGAGCTTGGAGAACTGAACAGCAGCATGTTATAAGAGTGATTTATATCTGGATGTTTTAATCTCCAAAGTATAAAATACAAGAAAGTACAAGCACAAACTGGTGTGTCATGGAACATTTGAGAAGTCAGGTTCTGCCACTGGATTGACAAATGACTTAGAGTAAAGTATTCATAAAGGAATTAGTAACTCAAGCTGACTTTGAAGCACAGAGCTTTAATATCTCATGCAACACACATCTTATTTACTGTACTCTGCTTCCTACTGTTTTGTCTGTTAGCTTGGTGAGTGTTATAACGGCCCCTTCTGGTATGATAGTGTCACAACAACAAGGTAGAACAACCCAGAGATGACCCACAATCTCCTACGACCTCCTGCGAGTTGGCACTAGCCACAGTGACAGTCACTTTCTAAATTCAGAATTACAAGCCGCTGATGAGGTATCATATAGAATATCTCACAGCAGGGCTGCTTAATAAGATATAGTCAGTACCCTGATCTGATATTTGGACTGGATACTCAATCCCTTTAGCACAAAGCTGCCAAAAATCTGCACACTTACCCTTTACTATATTATAGAACAAGATGTGTTGTTTGGGACTAGGTGTGCTTGTCCATGGAAAAATCCAACCAGCAGAGAAAGAAGAAATCAGTTGCTAGGAATATTTTTATGATTTATAATTTCAACACTTCTTGCAATGCAACGCACCCATTAAGGTTTATTGAGGTGTCGCTGTGAAGTGGTTTTCAATGACAAGTTTATTACAACAACATCAACAAAACTACACTGGGAATGATTTAAGCATATTTATCCTCTGATTCATTTATATTCACGCATAAAATTTTTGGTTTGTTTTGTTGTTGTTGGTTTTCCAGATGTGAGTTTCCAAAGCGTATTATTCATTATTCACTGATGGGTTCGTGTCAATACAACGTGAAAAAACAAGAGCACGTTTGCAAAATGTAAGAACAATGGGTACTGTTAGGATTCTATATGCTTAAAAAGTAATTATCATAATTACCATAATTATTAAAAACAATGAACAGAATTTATTGTAGTTGTGGAGGTTAAAAACTATTGGAATGTGTCCTAAAGCGGACAAATAGCAGCCTTGATCTGAAATAATGATTGTATTTTCCCAGTTTGTAATTAGACCTGAATTTAAATTTCAGGCATAAACGATGCATATGTTCTGTCTCTGTTTTTTCTTAGTAATCCTACTCATTCTGCATGATGTTTACGGCTATGCATGTTTGTGCATGAGTTATTTGCTTGCAATTAGTGCCGAATATATTTACCCATAATCTTCCTGCCCACAACCTGTACATCCTGTGTGGCCCACATATCTATTCTAAGTGTGACACAAAGGCTCAAGCCTTGGGCAAAAGTAATTAGGTAATTTAAAGTAAACCATTATGCGCTAATTATGACAGGCAGAAGTTATGATTCATGGAAAGATGAAAACATTGCAAGGCACAAAAAGAGTTCAGATTCTCTGATCATTTGAATTTTTATGTTATGTAAAGCTTAGATGCATTTGAAGAGACACGTTGTTTACTATATAGGCCTGTCATTACATTTAGATTTTTGGAAAATAAAAGATTTTTGTGAAAGTGCAGCGGTCTGAGCTTCATCCTGCTGTGTTTAGTTTTTTCACTGTAAGGCCATAATTGTTTTAAATTTTACTTTACCTCTATCGTTATGTAATTCTTTGGCCTAAAACTGATGATGATGATAATAATACTGTTATGCTTTTATACTATTATCCATAAATGTATCCTGTGATCCACAAATAAACATTTATTCAAAGAGCCCTCTGGTGATGTGTAAGTCGTTAACCTGGTGATGTAATTCTGAACGCACCTAACCCTATAATATTTAATACTCAGTGTTGTGTAAGCGACTGCTTTATATTTGGCATCATCTCGAGTTCATTTAGGAATCAGACAATGGGGGGAAAAAGCATTAAAATCCATCTCTGTTGAATTGTTTAAACTGACAAAATGTTTGTGAAACTGTTCATTTCCATATTTAAGGAAATGAATCAGAGACTTATTAAATCTTTAGAGAGTGTTGTGCAGAATTATGTGAGCATTAAATAGGACTTTTAAACCTTATGTAGGCTCTAAGTATGGGGTCATTACCGCTTGCTTATGTTTGAAGTGCCATTAATCCTTTAAGCAAACTTAGGATAATGTGTAGATTGCACAGAGGCTATAAAGGATAACATGAATAAATAAATAAATTAAACTCAGTAACATAGATAGATAGATAGATAGATAGATAGATAGATAGATAGATAGATAGATAGATAGATAGATAGAAATAAAAAATAATTGTGCATAATTATGACTGACAGGAAATACATAAGAATAATCTAATCTGGCAATAATTTGAAAAATATATATAAAAAAATGAAATAGACTAATTTCAGAAAAAGACACTTTTTAAGGCCTAGTGTGTAAATATATTTACCACCAATTCTTCACAGATTTTCGGGTTTGATTGCGAATTTACGCACCATAACGATCTTGAGAGTGGATTAAAATAACTGTAAGCATTAATACCAAAAATATTTACACATAATATACGTGGGGAATTTTTAATGAAACAAATCGTCTTTCAAAAATAATCCAAACCTAACAAGAAAACGAAAACCGGTAGCATTTTTTAACACTTAAATCTCCCCGACGCTTTATTACCAGGACATGCAGAGCGCAAAGGATTGAAGGGCAAAAGGTTTATGGTTTATGTTTAATATTCGGCATAAATGTGTAGAATATGATCAGGGTAATTGTACAGAATCCAACTGTTGCTTTTAATGTTTTTACAGCATTTGGACGCTTGGCAAAAATGCTATAAATGAAGAAAGTAAAAATAAGAAAGCAAAGATTGTGCCTCAAGTTTCTGTTTCAGCTGTTTCTTCTCATGCATGAAATATGACTGTGTTCGGTTCATCACTCACACACACACACACACACACACACACACACACACACACACACACACAGGAGTTATTATTATTTGTTATGTCTCTTAAAAGTTGGTGAATAACAATCAGTTATCAAGTATCAATTCTTCTTCTTCTTCTTCTTCTTCTTCTTCTTCTTCTTCTTCTTCTTCTTCTTATTATTATTATTTCGGCTTAGGGTGGAAAAGGGGAAAGATATTTGCTCTACACATTCTAATGTTTTATTGCTTTCGTTTGTATTAATTGCGAGCAATTTGTTCAATCAATTGCAGTAATTAATTGATTCTTGGTGTAGTTCTTAGTTTGCTTTAAGTTTACTTTATTGGTTTATGCGCAATAAGCATAAGTATCTTCCGCAAGCAACTTTTCTAAACACTACTGATTTAAGTGTACTTGAGAAACAAGGGGAGAAACAAGGGGAGAAACAAAGGGAAGCATCCGCAGTTAGTGAGAAAGTGAGTGAGTGGAAACTGCAGTTTTAGTGCGTAAAAATGAGCGTCTTACCGGAGCAGGAGTGTAGGGCTTTGGGTCGGACCACCAGGGAAGGACACACGGAGTATAGAGAGAGCTTCTCTAAGTAATCGCATGTCTCCTTGGCCAGAATCTCGTCGATCATGAAGGTCTTGTAACGCCGCCGGGACGCTTTGAGCTGCGCGGGTTGGGCGAGCCGGAACTCGGCTTGGCACTGCATGGCGCTCCGCTTCACTCAGCTTTAACGATTTGCACACTTACACAGAAGCAGTAAAGAATAACACATACACACACAGGCAGACGCACACATGCAGCTCTTCACACAAGCATTGTGTAGCTTTGTTCCTGTAAAGTCGCTCCACAGTGCCGTATGCTGCTCCTAAAGCTTGCTGCAATGACACGCTGCACACCGCTTTACTCACTTCTGTGTCTATCAGTGAGTGTGTGAGTGACTGAGTGACTGAGTGTGTGTGTGTGTGTGTGTGTGTGTGTGTGTGTGTATGTGTGTGTGTTCCACTCTCCTTTCCTAGAGCCTGCCTACAGAGCTCATTAGCCTAGCGATATATAAACCAGCTCCCCAACTACTGCCAGGCTACACACACACTCCCTGTCCATCATCTCTCTCTCTCTGTGTCTCTCTCTCTTACTTTCTCTCACTCTGTAAAAAGCGATCGATTACATCGTTCATTTTACTACGATGATAATGAGTTAAATAAACTCTATTTTTGTAATAATAATAATAATAATAATAATAATAATAATAATAATAATCACTAGAGACTGTATATGTAAAACATATCACCATACAGTAAATTACAACTTTAAATAAAATACGAAGCATAGTCGAATCCTTCTGTAGGACCTTCATCATCTTTTTTGAAATAGAAATAAATAAATAATTAAATATTTAAAATACTACTACTACTGATAATAATAATAATAATAATAATAATAATAATAATAATAATAATAATAATAATAATAACTTCGGGTAAAGCATTATGAAATGAGAAATCATCATCTTAGTTGTTTTTGCTCTTCTTCTTCATCTTCTTCGTCTGTCTAATTATTATTATTATTATTATTATTATTATTATTATTATTATTATTATTATTATTATTTGTAACCGAAATGTAACCGATGGAACTAATATAGTAATACAGGGTATTTAAAATAAACACTAACTTAACCATTAAAATGAATGCGAACGTAAAAGTGAAGGAAAAAAAACCTGAATATATTAAACCCCTTAAATAGTACAGTCATTTACAGAAAAAAAAAAAAAGCATATGTTATTTCTCAGCAAAAGGAATGCGGAAATGTTTGTTTCAATAATTTGTTGTTCTTTTTCATCATGATCATCATCATCATCATCATCATCATCATCATCTTCTTCTTCTTATTATTATTATTATTATTATTATTATTATTATTATTATTATTATTGGGGGCACGGTGGCTTAGTGGTTAGCACGTTCGCCTCACACCTCCAGGGTTGGGGGTTCGATTCCCGCCTCCACCTTGTGTGTGTGGAGTTTGCATGTTCTCCCCGTGCCTCGGGGGTTTCCTCCGGGTACTCCGGTTTCCTCCCCCGGTCCAAAGACATGCATGGTAGGTTGATTGGCATCTCTGGAAAATTGTCCGTAGTGTGTGATTGCGTGAGTGAACGAGAGTGTGTGTGTGTGCCCTGTGATGGGTTGGCACTCCGTCCAGGGTGTATCCTGCCTTGATGTCCGATGACGCCTGAGATAGGCACAGGCTCCCCGTGACCCGAGGTAGTTCGGATAAGCGGTAGAAAATGAATGAATGAATTATTATTATTGTTGTTGTTGTTGTTGTTGTTGTTGTTGTTGTTGTTGTTATTGTTGTACAGTTATTTTGGAAAATGTGTATTTTTTCAATAATAGATTAATAATATATTAGTATAAATTAAATAGAATAATAATCATTTTAATTTGGAAAATAACAATACAAATACAAAGGGGGAAAGGAAAATTACTGAATGGAAATCAGATGGATTCTTCTTTTAATAACCTGCAAACTGACTTAATAATCACTAAAACATTATTAATCGTTTAATTATTTTTGCACAAATGTTAACTTTATATAAAAATAACACAGGTTAAACAGAATGCAGGAGTTTTCTATAAAACTGTTCAGGATGTGAAGTGACAGAAACCTGAGACGATTACTTTCCTATATAAACCTTACACACACACACACACACACACACACACACACACACACACACAAATATTATATAGAGATATAATAGGAATTTGACTAGAGAAATCGGATAGTGAATTCATAACGCTAGTTTAATTAAAATGAGTTTCAATATAAATAGACTTACAGATTCAGAAATAAAATTACTGTACTGTACCTAGAATTCTTGAAAAAAAACATTTGGTTCGTCAGGACCTAAAACTCTAGACACTTTTCCTGATTAAATATACATACTGAAGGTCCAGAACATGCACCATGGTGTTGAAATAAAATCTTTATTAAAAATAATGGTCTAATACTGAAGTTATTATGCTTTACAGTACTATGTTCGGTTGCATTTGCATTTATTAATAAAACACATAAATGTTTTTTTTTCAATCTTCCATAAAACTTTTTTTTATTTAAGTCCTATCCATATGTCCATTACAGTGAAGCACTTGCGCGATCTCTGCGTAATTTGTGCCAAATGTCTCGTGTTTGATTTCTGCGTGTTTCTTTTCCGATCAGTGCTGAAATCCTACTCGACGCAGACATGTGCTTAAATTTGACCTGTTAAGTGTCCTGTAACCGAAGCCGTGCTCAGGACATCACATCAGATATGTGTTTTTGACGTGTCGGCTCTCTCTTCCATTTCCCCCGCGCAATGGACATCAACATCATCAGCGTTTTCCCACGCAGCAGAGTAAATAGAACTCGGCACAAGATCCCAGATTACGAGCGTTTAAAGAAGCAGGGATGACATGCAGGAAACACAAAGTCCCGTGATGGGGAACGGGGAAAGAAATGACTTACGCATTTGGACACGAGGGCGCGATCAAAGGGGAAGGAGACAGGATGCGTCCTGAATCACGGTCCTCTTCCCTCAATAGTGTGCGAAGAGTATATTACACTTCCACGTGATTATATATTGCTATGTAACTACAATCCGTTAAAAATCCGACATGACACGTTTCAGACCCATAACTCCAGTTGATGCAGGGAAAGAGGCGTGGTTTAGTGTGCAAAGAAGTAAAACTTCATGTTATAAAAAGTGTTTGAAAGATGAGTGAAGTTGTTTTTAAGCAAATGTTTATTTAACATATATGGAAGGAGTCTCCAGTGTGAGTCAGTATAGTTTGTGTCACTGGAAAGTCTTCAGAACAAAATGCATATTTATAATTTCCAGTTTCTCAGTAACTTGACTGTGTTTAAAAAGTGAAGGAAATCTGTTTATAGCTTAGTTTATAACATTTCAGACAGCGTTCCACAGCATTGACCGCGACTATAAATAAATAGATGAAAATTATGATGTTTATCTGTTAATTAGTGAAAAATATTTTACAAATTCCAATTTAGTGCATGAATAAGGAACTTACCAACTAATCAAGATGGTCTACCGCTCTGACCAGCGTTTTGGTAGCTAGTCAGACATTTTTAAGCTAAGCTTTTTAAGAGGGATAAAAATATATAAAGTGGGATAAAATTTATATAAAGCGGGATAAAAAAAATTATATAAAGTGGGATAAATGTTGTTGGGCAACATCATAACATCCTATCATTGAATTCAACAACACAACCCTGAGTGTTTTATACCGTATTTAACAGTCTTCTGTGTAGACCAAAAAACGACAGTTGTATTAGTCACAAATGAAGTTTTGTCTCTGGGTTTGGTCCAGATTGTGTCTTTGTGTTCTTAATACAAAAGAGCAGACATCGGGGTGTAGAACTGTAGCTGTTGGCGAGTCCTTAAAGCATAATAGACCAAACTTCAAGGTACGGCACATGCAGTTCTTAGACTCCAATTAGTCCTTACGCAACATTTGTGTTCATCTGGTCTGTAGACAGCGTGTTGAAATCCAATGTGGTTTTTGTGGAATACAATTCACTAACCCATTTCACTGCGTCATGTCTATGTTTACAGCTGGTTTTCTATTAGTTAGCTAAAGCAGTATGCTAGTTGAATGCCATGTTGATGTTGGAAGGCAATATATTAATATCAATATGTTAATATTTCATGAATTCAGACATGGTAGATGAACTTTCTTTACTTCCTTATGTGAATGTGGAACAGCTTAAATCCATAATGAAGTTACAAATCTTGTAATTCTTTACTCAACTAAAATTTACAGAACCAGCTCTTAAATAGACTGTATTAATAAGTAGTGTAATACAATTATTACACTTTCACCAAGGAAACAAATAAACAGAGCAACACGTCGTTTAAATATCATGAGTATGATCGTTCCGACAATACAAACGAATACAATGCAAATGTTTTTTGGTTACTTTTTCATTTCTCATTTGTGTTTTGATGCATGACAATGCATTACTATACCAACACACAAAGAATGTTAATATTTTACTAATAAGATCTTGTCACGATTAGTAACTCTTTAGATTTGTTAGGAATGAAAGCTATTCAAATCTCAAGTCTGCAGATTATGTAGATATGTACTATATGTAGAGTAGATTAGTAAAGAACTTTTTCTTTTCTTTCTAATACAAACAGAAAAAAACAGAGTGTGTTGCTATGTTTTACTCGACCAGAGTTGAGGAGCCAGGGTTTCCTGTAGGGTACTAGCTTGCTAAACAGGTTGTACTGCAAATATTTTCTAAAAAGATAACTACTTGTAGGTTTCTACATAGATAAACTTTAATGAGCAACCTGAAGAGCTCTTTAGGGTCCTTGATGGATGCATTGGGAATGTTTGTCATTTTTATTAATGCTCTTGCTTTGGGAGGTCACCCAGCAATTTCTTTGTGTCAAACACAATGCCAATAAAACTTTAACTCTGTTGAAAGGAAATCGCTTCTGGGTAGGTTTAGACATTTGAATCCTATCAGGCCATGCTTGGGTGTTTTGGAGTTTATTTCTGGTTTGACAGGGTGTATAATCCTGTGACGCCAAGCAGCTCAATCAATTAAATTGTCAGACAACGTCCAGATACTTCCTAGTACAGTGCCTGAACAGCGGATACCGGATAACCGCTCCTCATTAAACAGTGCTTCCAGGCATCGGGGTGCAACCTGATCCTCGTCAGATGAGAGGAGATACAAAGAAGCTCAATGTGCTGGCTGCAAACATGCCTCCGCTTTTGGTGCACGGGGCTTTGCTGGGATAAACGACGTGATCGCACAACGGGAGCCGCTGTTAACACGTTATAAGCGCTTTCGGAAGGGTAGATTAAGGCCTCTGCTCAGATACGATAGGATTTTGAGTGCTACCATAGAGGCCAGGAGCACATTATCACAATGTTCAGTGAGATTAAGCAAACAGATCAATATTTAAAGATGCCCATCCGGCCGACCGTCCATCCATGTGGTAGCCTAGTGGTTAAGTTGTTGGGATACCAATTGGAAGGTTGCTAGTTCGAGCCCAGGTCAGCAAGCTGCCACTGTTGGGCCCCTGAGAAGGGCCCTTAACCCTCAATTGCTCAAAAATGTAATTTAATATCTATCCATCTAAATCTATCTATTAATCTAAATCTACCCATCCGTTGATGAATATGAATAGATGTATCCAGCTTCCAAAATAAACACTTCCCACCCTGTTGCCTTTCCTAATTAAATTAACACACATTACTAGACTTAATCAAGCTATACAAAGTCACAGAAACCCCATCATTACAAACATCAAGATGTTCCTTTGCATTGTGTTGGTCCTAAAATTTATTACCCAGAATTAATTTGTTCTTTATATGACTCAATTATTGATTGGGTATCTGGACAAGTTTCAACTTGTCTGTTTGTCTAATCAAGTACATCCTGTCTACGTTAATTAGACCAACTGTTGAAATTCCAACACGAGTAAAACTGTAGTACACATGTGCAAGTGTTACTAAAAAAATATCCTAACAGGCGTCGAGGAAAAAAAGGAATCGCTCATCAATTGAGATATTTAAGTAATAATAATAATAAAATATCTAATCAGACCTTTCCTTATTGTTTTGGCTAAAAAAGCAGAAAATCCTCTATTTAAAAAAAAAAGTATGTTTTGATTAAAAATTGTGGAAATGTATTTAAAAGCAGCTAAAGAGATAAAGTATCAGAATCTGTCCAGTTAAAACCACATTTGCATTATTTAGTATTTTTTTTTAAACATCATTATGTTTGTAGCAAATGAATGAAGCTTGAATGACGAGACACCACCACAGTTCATCATACCTTCAAAATGAAGCTGTATTTACATTGCAGAAATTTATAGCACATAATATACATGGTTTTTTTTTCCAACAGAAACATTTCCAAAGAGATAAAAAATAAAATTAAAAAACACCAGAGAATTCAATATGTGATTGTTAAAAAACTCCTGAGAAATTACACTGTCTATTTCTCAATATAGCTGCTCTAAAGTACATCCCCTGCTGGTAAAGTACGTCATGGCCTTAAATTACTAAAGTATTCGGCACACTTGAAGTCACGTCTCTGCCGCCAGTCATTAGAAGCCTCAAGAAATGACCTGAATTAAAATCATCAATAATTGGTGTAAAAATGAACATACAAAACCACTGAATTATTGTAGTAAAATAACAATTAGAGACATCGGACAGACTGGGAGCTGCACCCTGAGACTGAAATCTGAAGTTAATTAAAAAAAGAACCTGTTTTATCTGTTTAAAATCTGTTTTATATGCTACTTGCACAAATGATTAGAACTCATTTTCTTGTACATTCATGTTAAAACGTAAAATGTTCATCTCTTTTGCTTAACTCTTTGTAACTATTGTATAATACATTACAAAAAAACAACAACACTGGGTTAAAAAAAGTAATAAAAAAAACATAAGAAAATTGCTGGTTTGCTTGACAGCATTTTGAATATAGACCTTCTCACCAGGTCATCAGTATCTCCTCCAGTGTCTGTCTCTGGACTCTCTGTGTCGGTCAGGTGGATAATCTCGATTTCGGCCTCCTCCACGGTCGTCGTGCTGGTAGAAGTCGCTTCTGTGGCCATCCCTCCGGTGCCGCTGCTCACGTCCGTAGTGGCTGCCGGTGCCGCCATCTTGCTGGTGGGTGGGTCGCTGGTTCCAATGGACAGGGCCATCTTTTTGCCATGGGATGCTGGGGCCACCTCTGAGCTGCTGCTGAATGCCGAGCTGAAAGGAACTGGCCAACTGCAGCATTTGCTGACTCTGCATCTGCCACATGTTGTTCATCTGTACAAAAAGGAAAGAACATCTACATTTATGGCATTCAGCAGACGGCCTTATCCAGAACGATTTGCTTTGTTTTGTTTTTTACCTCAGTTCATACATCTAAGCAAGTGACCCTAAGGGCCTTTCTCAGGGGGGCCTGGGTTTCGAACACACGACTTTCCGTTCTCCAGTGTCAGTGATTTGTCAACATTTCCTGGCGCAGAAAAGTCTTCACTACAGACTACTTTTCAGTATCTTAGAAATATAATAAGCTGATATTTTTTAAGCTTATCAAATTCAAGAAAGAAATAAATCAAGGCCGGTGAAGGGGAAACTGTTCCTAACTGCTATGTAAGTGAAAACAGGAACTAAGTTGATGTGGCATCTTTTAATTAATTTTTTAAAAAGTATAGTATTAAATCAAACAAAACATTATTAATTTCCTTTAACGGCATGCCCTGTCGTGTTTTAGTCGTTATGAGAACAACTGCCAAGTGTGAAATGAACACCAACTGCCAGATTGTGTGGAAAAAAATTAATCCAGACTTGAATAGTGTACAGAATTGTGCACAGCTTAAGTCATAATCACTTCATACTATCTACGATCTACCGATTTTTTTTTTCCCGGGTGGCTTTCATAGTTAATCCTTAAAATACTCAGTGAAACCTATGGGATCAGCATTTTACCATTACGAATAAGTGATCAGTCTATTCTTGACAGCTTCATCAAGCCTATACATGCTCTTTAGTGACATTCTAAGTAGTAGTGTTTAGGTGCAAAAATAACAGCACTCACCACTGCTTGCTTTTGAAGACTCTCTGGTGAAGAGAAAGACCTCTGCAGGCTCTGAGGAGGAGAGTATGACGGAGAGCCCATATGATCTGGAGTCCTGTCGTACCTGTTGCACATCAGACAATCATCAGTCCATGTGGAAAACACTGCAGAGTGTTGCTTATTTTATCCAGATGTGATTTGTAAATAATACCTTGCACCATGGGGAGTAGGTGTGTTAGCTGGACTGGGGTTCTGAGAGTTCGCAGGGCTTTTTTCTTGATTATTGTGACTGCTGCCTGTCACATACCCAGAACTCAATAATATTAAAACAAAATTATTTAAATACAGATATTTAAACCAAACAATGAGATGTTTCCTACCTGATCTGAACTTTAGGTTAAGCTGCCTTCCATAAAGTCGGATGCCGCTTAGCAGCTGCATGCTATAAGGGACAGAAACTTCATGCTTAAAGTTCACAAAGGCAAACTGTTTCGAATTCCCCTCGTTGTCTTTGGGGATTTTTACTTTGATCAAAGGCCCAGCCTGCAACAGAAAACATACAATACAAAGACAAACTGAATATCGGGATGTAAAGGAACAAACTATATGAATTGGAAGAGCAATCCAACAGTCATAAACAAACGTACAGGGCTAATTCGATATAGAAATTGTTAAAAACTGATGATGGTGTTGAAGATTCATGCAAAAATCACTGTTCCTTTCATTTGAGAGAGAATAAGAGTTGAGGAAAGAATAAATGAAGACAAAATAAAAACAGTTATTTTATTTTTCGTTTCTTGTAGTTGCAAAACTAACATACTTCGATAGATGATCGATTTAACTGAACCGAATCATATTGGTTCGAATCTGAATCGAACTGTATCTGAGATGAATCGCATCGAATAAGTAACGTGTTAAATCATTCAGTATTGAATCATTACTTGTTTAAATTGACCGTTTCTGGGTCGTAAAGCAACCTAGGTGAATATAATATGAATATAATAATAAATATATTATAGTTGATTCCTCAATCAACCAATGTCTGACTAGCACTAGGAAAGAGTACCAGCTAATCCAGGGATGTTGCTATTAACCTGCCACTAAAGATGGGAACAATAATTAATTAGTGTAAAAAAAAAAAAAATCCTGCAATAATGTCGAAATGACAGCAATGAAAACAAAACTTAGGCCTCTATATAGATCTAAATATCTAGTTGTCTAGATTAGCTAATATTAGCTAGATATAAACAACCGATGATACTAGCTCTTAGCAGCTAGCTACATAAAACAGTAAGTTTAAGCAAGTAAAGGTTACAACCCAAGTATTGTCCATAATACACACAACAAACTCAAGCAGAAAGTGTTCATAAATCAAATATTCCCTATTTAATAAAACCATAATTATCGGCGTTCGTGTTTATTGTTGGTTGCTAAGCAAAGCAACATGCTAACATGCTAACACGCTAATAAGGAAATAACCGTCAACTTGCCTGTAAAAACAGTTCAAATAAAAGCTCTTCTGTGACTTGAGAGTCTAAGTTGCCCACGAACAGTGTCCTTTCTGCTTCATCCGCTATACCCATTTTTTTATTGCGAGGTTACAGCTCTAATTTATTAACAAGCGCTCGAGCAACCTGCGTTAGCAATGTTTATAGCCAGAGACTATTGCTGTACAAAACAGAGGCCTGCCGTATGTCGACGGTTGCTGCTGTGCTAAGCTGCCGGTTTGCGACATTATTGATTCGTTTTCATTCTGGCATCATGAAGCCTCTGTTTATTGGTACAAATTAGTGAGGATAAACATTTTATTATATTGCCCGCTATCCTAAAAAGACGTTCATTAATTAATCCACGCGTTCACTCATAAAATTACTAATTACTTTTCAGTTGTAGATGAATTCATGATACCTAACATCACACAAACCCAGGAAATATAAAATAAATAAACAAACAAACAAACAAATAAATAAAAAATGTTTAAATTAAATTACACTTTTTAGCTAATCTCACTTCAACATTTATTGATAGTTTTAATGTTTATTACTATGTGGTTTAACATTTTGATAACTATTTTAGTATTATTGTGTTAAAATTGTCTTTTAATTATAAATAAATAAATAAATAAATAAATAAATAAATAAATAAATAAATTCAAATCACAGTTACAGTGTGTTTGAATTTTTTAGGATTAGGTTTAGGGATTTGGTTATTTTAGACTTTTGACTTTAGTGGTTGTGTCTTAGGTTCCACTTGTCTGTCAGCATTTGTGGAAACAGGACATTATGCTACATGATTCATGGGAATTCTTTCCACTAGATGGTATTTCTGTGACTCATTCAGAGCTAATGAACATGGGATCTCAGCAGTCCCGACCAGGTGTCATTATTACACGACCGAGACTGTACGTACTCGGCCATAAACACGAGTGATGTATTAAAGCCATTTCGAATTGTTCTGGATCCAGTGTGCAATGAGGTATTTCCAACCGGCCGCTTGAAGTATGGAATCCGTCTGAAATTCATAAAATGGCACCTGTGCGTGTCTTGCATTCAAAATGAGCACAAGCATGTTTGTTTTACCAAAGAGGCAGTTTCATTTCCCTCTAATCCTTTCTCTGCCAGATTCAGTATATGACGGTGTCGGACAGATATGTGGGCATTATTAAAATGATCCCTAATGAGCTAGCCAGAGGTGACGGTGGTAAAGAAAAACTCCCTGAGGATATCAGGAAGAAACTTTGAGAGGATCCAAGCTATCCATTACAATCTCTGATGGAGTCTCAGCAGTGAGAGATTTCCTAGTGATGAAATTTAAACCAGAAGTCAAGCATCAGGATGGATTAACCAGAGGAGAAGAGGTCAGGATATCAGGAGAAGCATCTGTTTCTCTGTCTTTACAAAGACAAAATATATAAAAAATGGAAATTCCAAGGTTGTCCAACAACACCAGTGTTTATTTCATTTAAGAATGACAGAGCGTATATAGTTATATTTAATGTTGTAAAATGTCTGTAAAACAAGTTAATTCCTCTTACAGCTGGTCATGTTAGGAAGAAGCTTCAAAGAGTAACCTCCAGTGTAGTGAAGACCATCCTGTGGTGGAAAACTTGATATCTATAAATGATAGCTTTACTTTTCACTGTCATAAATGCCAAAAAAACTGAAAACTTCATGACATGTTTGCAACAAAATTTAATTTCCATGTCCATCCTTTTCAGATGAAATCTATTTCGATTTTTTTGCTTTCTCTGTTCACTTAACAAACCATGTGGCGCTACAGCAAATATCATAAAGTACATAATGCTTCTTATCAAATAAAAAACAAGCAACATCTGGATTAGAAGGATTGGATGGACCTCTGATAACATCTATGGACTCCTGTTTAAAGCTACGATGTGTTTCTGTATGGATACAATGCTTCTTGCATTTCCGTCTACATTGTTTATATTCCATCCTAAATTCTCTGACTTGTTTTTCATGTTTGACTAATTATTACGTCTACAGTTATACAAGTCTTTTTATGAGTTATATCCTGTGTAAAATAGATATTTATGTACATTTGTAGGTGTGTAGTGAATCTCCAGGGTGTAATAAAATAACCAGAAAAGCAGGAAATGTGCTATAAACATATACGAGTGATGTGATGACTGACAGTACTGCATTGTCAGAACTCAGTCATCACAACATCTGGTATATTTTACACACTACTGCTGCTGTATATTGTAAAAAAAAAAAAGCATAATATTGCACAATACTGTTATTTGCACTACCATGTACTCTCACACTTTATGTACATAACTGATCAGTCATATATTCTGTATTCATATTTAATACTCATACTGTCTGTTGTATCACATCTGTATTGTCTTGTATAGTCTGTATTGTCTTGTCTTGTATAGTATTGTGTTATTTATGTCTGTACTTTTAAGAGTCACAAACAGCTGGAACCAAATTCCTTGTGTGTGTCAACGCACTTGGCCCATAAACCTGATTCTGATTCTGATGAAGAGCGTGAAAGTGTTTGTGCAGTTGATAAAAGTCATACAAACTGAAGTGTTTATATGGGAAGTTTAATTGCTCTTTTATTATAAACAGATGTTATGGAGACGGACATATTTGTGTATAAATACAAATTTGTTTTAATTTGTCCCTGTTATTTTTTAATTACATGATATGAGATGCAAATCTCTGGAAAATTGTCTGTAGTGTGTGATTGCGTGAGTGAATGAGAGTGTGTGTGTGTGCCCTGTGATGGGTTGGCACTCCATCCAGGGTGTATCCTGCCTTGATGCCCGATGACGCCTGAGATAGGCACAGGCTCCCCGTGACCTGAGGTAGTTCGGATAAGCAGTAGAAAATGAGTGAGTGAATGAATGAATGAATGAGATGCAAATTCTATCTGTTTGGCTGAAACCTGGCTTGAGTTTGGTCTGCCAGAAAAAGAAAATATTCTGGTTGGGTTTTTTTTTTTATCTGAAGAGTAATTATAAGATCTCTGGCATGAATGTGCTTTACAGTAAAACTGCCTTGTAAAGATGTGTGTAGTGTTAAGTGGTTCATATTTGTTTTATACATATTCCTAGTTAATTTTGTGAAAAAGTAAAAATAAAAAATGCGTTTGTTATAGCAAATAGCAGACACTTTCATCAAAATTGGTATAATTTCATAATTCCTAAGGATTAATTAATCCTAAGGGGCAGTAATATAGGTGAATATAAATAAAGTCAATATAAAGAAGAGAAGATTATTCTCTTAACAAGATTAATTTGATGGGAAATTGAGGCAGAGGAGGAGGTGCTAATGTGTGAAATATACAAAAAAATAGAAAAAAGAAAGAAAGAAAGAAAGAAAGAAAGATCCAACACATAATGGTTCAGTCTTTTTATAGTCCTTAGTCTTTCTACCGAATTGTTGATTGTAGTTGTAAATACTAAGCAGAAGATGGCAGTGTTGATCCTTATGAGATTTCAACTCAGGAAAGAATTTATAATAACTTCGAGTCCATGTTATTCTGAACTTCTGCACTGTGTTTATTCTACAAAGGTCAGATGTAGACAGAGAAAAAAAGACGAGCAGAAAGCTGTCCTTCACTTGACTGCTTTTTGGCTGTCTTTGGTCACTGATGTATTTTACCAATGGATAGAATTTTCATTTCATTCATTCATTCATTCATCTTCTACCGCTTATCCGAACTACCTCGGGTCACAGGGAGCCTGTGCCTATCTCAGGCGTCATCGGGCATCAAGGCAGGATACACCCTGGACGGAGTGCCAACCCATCACAGGGCACACACACACTCCATTCACTCACGCAATCACACACTATGGACAATTTTCCAGAGATGCCAATCAACCTTCCATGCATGTCTTGACCGGAGGAAGAAACCGGAGTACCTGGAGGAAACCCCCGAGGCACGGGGAGAACATGCAAACTCCACACACACAAGGTGGAGGCGGGAATCGAACCCC
The DNA here is from genome assembly GCF_030014155.1 of Tachysurus vachellii. Taxonomy (NCBI): domain Eukaryota; kingdom Metazoa; phylum Chordata; class Actinopteri; order Siluriformes; family Bagridae; genus Tachysurus; species Tachysurus vachellii. Next base: position 23,400,792 of record NC_083468.1, read on the forward strand.
CAACCCTGGAGGTGTGAGGCGAACGTGCTAACCACTAAGCCACCGTGCCCCCCTCATTTTATTCAAATTTTACTTATTCAAAATAGAATTTTTATTCAGATTTTATTTGACACATGCACAACCACATACAACATGAATTAAAATAATTTTTTTTTAACTTGAAATGGGGGAATGAGGAACCCGGCGAAGGCAGATGGGGGAACGAGGAACACGGCGAAGGCAGATGGGGGGAGTAAGGCACACGGCGAGGCCGGTGGGGGGAGCAAGGCACACGGCGAGGCCGGTGGGGGAGCAAGGCTCACAGTGGCACAGCAGCGAGGGCCAAGCGACGTCCTCAGCCGAGCAAAGGGGCCGAGCGACGTCCTCAGCCGAGCAGAAGGGCCACGCGACTTCCATGGCCCAGCTGAAGGGCCGAGCGATATCCCCAGCCGAGCTGAAGGGCCGAATGACGTCACAGCCGAGCTGAAGGGCCGAACACAACCCCGACACACCGCAGCCAGACTCATGTCCTGATGTCCAGAATACCAAGTGTGGGAGGGTGGGAAGGTCCATCGCCCTGGGCCTGCAGCACCCCCCGCGGAAGAAGTGAAGCGACGCCCTCCTCGGACGGAACCGGAACTGGAGCGGCGTCCTTCACCGGAAAAAGGGCGGGGCGATGCCGCATTTCCTAAAAGATAGAAGAAAAATAGAAAATAAATAGACAAAGGGGGGCACGGTGGCTTAGTGGTTAGCACATTCGCCTCACACCTCCAGGGTTGGGGGTTCGATTCCCGCCTCCGCCTTGTGTGTGTGTCACAACCGGGATGGAAGGAGACAGACCCGTACGCAGGATAGCTTCAAATGAAGGGGGTTTAATAAATAAAGAAGACATATACAAAAATGACGATAAAAGAAACAATACAACTGACGACATTTAACAGGGACTAGACATGACGAGGGCTACACGCAACTAGTGATCCGCGCTGCATTCAGCAACGCGGCTAACTTAAATACAATTAAGACAATGACAACATTAGGAACAGGTGAAGAAACAGGGAGGAGCAGACGAAGGCGGGGCAGACACGTGACAACAACAACAGCACATGGCCAAAAGTCCGGGCTGAATCATGACAGTGTGTGGAGTTTGCATGTTCTCCCCGTGCCTCGGGGGTTTCCTCCGGGTACTCCGGTTTCCTCCCCCGGTCCAAAGACATGCATGGTAGGTTGATTGGCATCTCTGGAAAATTGTCCGTAGTGTGTGATTGTGTGAGTGAATGAGAGTGTGTGTGCCCTGCGATGGGTTGGCACTCCGTCCAGGGTGTATCCTGCCTTGATGCCCGATGACGCCTGAGACAGGCACAGGCTCCCCGTGACCCGAGGTAGTTCGGATAAGCGGTAGAAAATGAAATAGACAAAGAATAGTATTACAAAAACAAAGAATGTAAATCGACAGCCTTGCCTTTCTCAAGGGCACCTCAGTCGTGGTATTATTACTGGCCTGAGACTCGAACCCACAACCTTAGGGTTAGGAGTCAAACTCTCTAACCATTAGGCCACGACTTCCCCCCAAAAATGGGGAATTTTGTTGTGTGTTTTGTGTGTTGCTAGATAGGTGGTTGTGTGTGTGATTGTGTGTGTGACTGTGTGTGTATGTGTGTGTGTTTTGTGTGTGTTTTGTGTGTGTTGGCTTGCCATGAAAAAAAAATGGTACTGTGTTTATTATTTTTATAGTATTGTATTTTTTATTGTGTTTATCAGGTGTTTATTATGTGTTTTATTGTGTTTAACAAGTGTATGTGCAGTTCTAACAGTGTTACACAGTGTTACATAAAAGTAAAGGAGGAAAACATTTATATACAGAGGGGTTCAGAAATGTTTTTAATTTTTGATTTTTTTTTAAACAAAAGTTTTCAAAATCTTGAATCTAGAATATTATAAATGGTTTTACATTACAGAGATGGTGACTTGATAGTTGTTGTGCATGTTCTCAAAGTGCTTTGGGGATTTCCTCCAGGTCCTCTGTAACATATCTACAACTCACTCACTCACTCACTCATCTTCTACCACTTATCCGAACTACCTCAAGTCACGGGGAGCCTGTGCCTATCTCAGGCGTCATCGAGAATCAAGGCAGGATACACCCTGGACGGAGTGCCAACCCATCGCAGGGCACACACACACACTCTCATTCACACACTACGGACAATTTTCCAGAGATGCCAATCAACCTACCATGCATGTCTTTGGACCGGGGGAGGAAACCGGAGTACCCGGAGGAAACCCCCGAGGCACGGGGAGAACATGCAAACTCCACACACACAAAAGGTGGAGGCGGGAATCGAACCCACAACCCTGGAGGTGTGAGGCGAACGTGCTAACCACTAAGCCACCGTGCCCCCCTATATCTACAACTATAAACTATAAATTAATAAAAAGCTTCTGTTGGCAAATTTGTATAAGAGATATAAGAGAAATAAAACCTGTCATGTCAAGCTGTTACAGGAAAACAAAAGATTTTTTTTTTATCACATGATTTTCAGTGTATTGTAGACTTCTAGGAACTCAGTTAAGCTTTCAATTAGCAAATGTCTTCTCTAGTACAGAAATTCCTGCCTGGCTGAGCCAACTCTGAATGGATGTCAAGATTGTCTAAGAATATCCGATCCAGACGGAGTGTAATTGTTAACAATACACTTAAGCATATTGAGCTGTAGCTTGAAGTGTGTACACATACATTAGGACCCAAACATTACACTTAGAATGATTAACATGTAAGACTTGTCTCCTGCTTGAAAGAGCTTCTCGGGCAAGACGGTATTTTATTAATTGAGGAGAGGAAGATGATAAGTGGATTTGAGACGATGTTCAGCCCACAGCCTCTGGCGAAATAGGTGGGAATGAATAAGTGTTCATGAACACTTGTTCATGTCTATAATCATGGATGAACATAACATGAATAACTAAATACACATTCAAGAATAATGAAGTGAGACCCTTAGCTCACATCCTGTATGAAGCTACAGTTATATGTTACAGTATCACTATAAAGTCCAGGTCAAAGCTTTGCGCTCAGTTTTTGTGAGAAACATATTTTTAACCGTTATGTTATTTTCTTAAACAATACATTTTTCCCCAATATGAATTTCTATGAACTTCAGAGCTGGAGCCTTGCATGAGATGCCAGTCCATCAAACATAGCTACTATCATGCTTTTAGGAAGTAGGAGAAAAACCTTCATGAAACAGGAAGCGTAATTATCATGTGATCTCAGGATTGAACCGGGGATCCTGGATCTGTGACACAGAGGTGCTAATTTCTTGAATTTTTTATACTTGTGAAACATAAATTATTAGTTTAGCGACTGTGACATTTCCTCTACCTCTTATTTATACTCTCACCTGCCATCAGGAAACTCAACAAGCATGATGAAGTGTTTTATTGTCTCTATTTACATAAATGGGGATGAACATACTGTATGACATTTACAGCAAGGTCGATGTAAATTTGGAGCAATATTGAGGAAAAACTCCCTGCGATGACAGAAACAGAGGAACTAGACTCAACATGGAGCCTGTAATCTTCTGAGTCACATCAGATAGTGAAATTATACATAAATACTCTCTCTGCCTGTAGTGAGCATACTGTGAATAAGCGTTCTGGACAGCAGCAGCCGGTTTTAAGTACAAATCTACAATATCTGTTTTTTTAGATTAAAAAAAATCTTTGGAAAACACACATCTTTATGGTATTTTTCTACAGTTGCAAAAAGAATCTAGCCACAGGAGTCGCAAATGAGTGATTCCTGTTATGGTCCCAAGCCGGGATAAATAGAGAGGGTTGCGTCAGGAAGGACATCCGGTGTAAAACCTAACGTGCCAAACCTAAACATGCCGGTAGTGGTTATATTGGTAGTAGTATGTTGGAGTTGGAGCTCAGTTAAGAGGTCAAAAGGAAAGAGGAAGAGTAGAGGATGCTGAGGATAGAGTTGGGTGGATACAGATGATTCGCTGTGGCTAACGGGAAAATCTGAAAGTAGAAGAAGATCTACGAGTACAATATCACGGTTAAATATTTCTCCATAAAACTATGAGAAAAGATCATGGGTATCAAACATGTTTCATTCAAAATACAGGCATGTTCTTTTATTGGCTCCTCTCTCTGCTCCTTTACAGTAAATACTCTCGTCTTTCACGTTCCATCCACTGCTTTTTCTACACAGGATCATAGGGAACTTGGAGTCTACATCAGAAGACTCATGGAACAAGACAGGGGACACTGTGGATACAAAATTTTGTATTTTTTACTTCTTTCCTTTACCTGTATGTAATTACTTAGTACTGCTATAATAGACAGTAACGTGTAGTTGTATTTATTGTGTGAGTAGGATTTCATAATAATAATAATAATAATAATAATAATAATAATAATAAGAAGAAGAAGAAGAAGAAGAAGAAGAAGAAACAGAAGAAAAAGAAGAAGAAGAATATGCTAGACGAAGAACATCTTGACCAAGACAATGTACTTGAATTGCTCCTAAGAAGGATTAATAAAGGATTAAGGTACATCTCATCATCTCATGCAAACTTCACACACAGACACATGGCAGGGGCAGGATGCTTTTTATTCATTTATAGCTTATAGTTGTGTATATGTTATGAAACCAGCTATCAATTTTATCCATCAGATAATACATTTAATAATTTATGTATCAGAACTCAAAGCATGCATGACCAATTGTATACATGTACATTCTATTTTAAGGTATGGAAGTGTACTATACAGTAATAGCTACATATCCATGTAACAGGTTGCGACCTTGATATCATTAAATCCTTAATGGACGAAGCACTATGTGTTTAACTTTTTTTTAAATTGGAATTTGCAATTGATTTGGGGTTTCCATGTTCAACATTCAAAGTCTTTGGCATGTCCCACTTCACAGCGGTGGTTAATATGAAGCTTATATGAAGAAGAAGAAGATTCCTTTATATGTCACATATACATTACAGAACAGTGAAATTATTTCTTTGCATATCCCAATGTTGGAAGTTGGAGTGGAGTGCAGGGTCAGCCATGATATAGTGCCCCTGGAGCAGTGAGGGTCTTGGGTCTCAATGGCCCATCAGTGGCATCTTGAACCCCAATCCTCCAATCAACAATCCCGAGCCTTAACCACTTGAGCCACCACTGCCTCCAACATGGGGCTTAAACCCATAAACCCATAAACGTGAGATTAAGAGTTTTCCTATAAGTCGAATTCCATTCCACGGACAGAATGGTCAAAGGGTAGGAATCTAGGACAAATGCTCAAACTAGATATACATTCTCTTTTACTAGATCAGCATTTTAACATAAAAAAACACCCATCTATTTACAGATATCAATGTTAGAATTTACTGTGCATGAGACTCCATCCCATTTACTTTGAATATATTCTTATGATTTAATGCTATAAATTTGCTGCACGGTGGCTTAGTGGTTAGCACGTTCGCCTCACACCTCCAGGGTCGGGGTTCGAGTCCCGCCTCCACCTTGTGTGTGTGGAGTTTGCATGTTCTCCCCGTGCCTCGGCGGTTTCCTCCGGGTACTCCGGTTTCCTCCCCCGGTCCAAAGACATGCATGGTAGGTTGATTGGCATCTCTGGAAAAAAATTGTCCCTAGTGTGTGATTGCGTGAGTGAATGAGAGTGTGTGTGTGTTCCCTGCGATGGGTTGGCACTCTGTCCAGGGTGTATCCTGCCTTGATGCCCGATGACGCCTGAGATAGGCACAGGCTCCCCGTGACCCGAGGTAGTTCGGGTAAGCGATATAAGATGAATGAATGAATGAATGAATTTGCTGTATTGATAATTACTTTTCCACAATGATATTGTTGAATGCTTGACGTTTTTATAATGATGCCATATATACGGTAATGATGTGTATCCCCTACGCGCCACCTGAATGGATAAAATATTTGTGAGGTGAAGTTTTCTTTTAGGAGACGTTTATTTAGTCTCGATTAACATGAACAAGAAAATGTTCAGGATGGTTTGGTGGTTGGTCCAAAACAAAGAAAGAGAGAAAGATTGCATCTAGCTGCTATAATGTTAATGAAAACAGGAACCTCTCATGACGTTTGATGTAAGTATGAATAAATTAAATATACATGCAAATTCAATGCAACAAATGAATTGTGACTTTTGTGCATCATTAAATAAAGTGACTTATGTGAAGTCTTACAACTCTGGAAGCAGGAGACTGTTTCTGAAATCTCATCTATATACAATATACTAAATCTGGGTGTGGGATGAACTGGGTGTTAGGAAAGATACATTTTTGCCATGTTGATTCATAGCCTTGTTAGCTGAACCGTATGATGAAATCCCATTCTGACCAGAAGTCCAGTTATAACCCTGGTGAAGAGTTAAGAGTGACGCTAACAGTAACTTGCATCATGCTTGAAATATATTGCAGTATATACTGTGAGAACACACACACACACACACACACACACACACACACACAGACACACACGGGGCGACATGGTGACCATTAGCATCTCAGCATCGCATCACTTCCTCCGAATAACCTCCCACACACACTCTCACACACTCATACTGCAGTCTGCAGTCGATCTCAGCAGGGGATTAATGACTGCACTGAAATTAAATCATTCTAATCACAGTAGGACGGTTGACTTATCATGAATCAGATACACAGCCTATAACATTTCACACAGGAGCAGAATTTCATCAAGCAAAACCTCTGCAAAGAAAGTCAACAAAAAAAAAAAAAACTCTTCAGCTTTCTCTGTCTCTTTCGTGTCTTTCACGAACGCTCTATGCATCGTGATTTGCTCTCTCGATCGAGGACGTCAGGTTTACCTTCAGGCATTCAGGATTAATTCATTCGAGATTTAGACAGATAAGTGTCATCTAATCTTAAATCTCCAGCAGTTCTGCAGGCCTGCTAAATTTTTTTTGTGCTCAAAGCTGCATATCAAACAGGACAATAATGACGTCAGAATATCTGCGACGGAGAGCACCGAAGTTTCAATGCATCTTTAGAAGACATTGGAGCTCCAGGCTCTCCATCGATCCTCCACAGGAACGATCAGCATGCTAATGGCCGCATGCCTGTGGAGAAAATTAGGCACTATTTGACCGACTGAGCGGTTTGTCCCATCAGTGAATTTAATCTGGTGGAATTAACATAAATCTGACCCAAACCATCATTAGCGATTAAACTCAATTTATTTTCTAAAGCGCCACAAGGCTTGTTCAGCTGACCTTTTCATGATAAAATTAGAGCAGAGATGACTGACTTTGGGAATCAATAAGCAGTCAGAGCAGAAATATTTCTTGGCTCTTATGTGCAATCCAACAATAATTCACACATGTGAATCAATGTTATTTTTAGCTCGTTCGATAAAATTGAAGCGTTGCATAAAAATAAAATGGGTTATAAATGGACGGGAAAATGGACGTTTTTAAAAATGTTGACATGAGCATATGGAGGTTAGTTGTGGTTTTGAATGTGTTATGAATGTGATATGACTTTGTCTATCATGGCTGCTGAAAAAAAAAGTTATTAATTGGTTGATTTGTAGATTTATCAAGTATTTAATATTGGAATGGAATGAGGTTATATATCCTGGATAGAATACATGTATAGACGTTTTTCATTTTTCATTGTCTCAGGGTCAAGCGTTTGCTGTACTGTAGTTCTTTACTGTTTTAGTGACATATTTTCTCTTGACTCATACCCACGGTTCATGTAAATGGTTCTTACGGTTTTTACAGTTCTGTTTATTATGTTGGCTTTGTAGAAGCCAACATTCTGTTTTCCTATTTAAGCTTAGACAAAAATTTACCAAGAGTAACTTCTCCTAGGGCTTTCACATGCACCAAATTCGGATATGTTGTAGACCCTGGTCTGAAGATTGTTGATATTACTTTTCTAAGCGATCCGAGTACTGGTACTTCCCAAAATATGCAAAATCAAAAAACCTTTTACAACATGGACATGTGACATATCAAAACACTCAGCACAATGAGGGGAACTGCCTCACGTGTATCGTGATGTCACGTGAAAATCAAAAATTAGCACAACATGGACAAGTGACATATCATAACAATCAGCCCAATGAGGGGAACTCCCTCAGGAGTATTTGGATGATGTCACATGCTTGTCTCCGCTTACCTCCAAATGTTTTGGCAACCTAGCTTTTTGTCCACTTGCCTCCAAAAGCAACACTAACCCTTATGTCCACTTGCCTCCAAAAAGCACCATCCATTGCGAATACTTACACCGTCAAAGCCAACATTAAAGTTTGTCGCGACAAACTTTACAAATCTAGTTTTGATTTGATCTGTTTTGAGTGGAATATTTAAGCTTTAGTTTACAATTACATTAAATCCACAAATATTTGAGTTCTGTAATTGAACAGGGGAAACATTTTGTGTAGCCTTACATTTAATTCAAGTAGAAAACAAGGTCAAAGAACGTTCTTCATGAAGCTTTACTGAGTAAATGAATTGCAAATGAAAGCTTTATGGAATAACTGAACTGACTAACGCACTTATATCAGACTGCAATTAAGCCGACCTTTAAACACGTAACGAACTCTCTAGAGGTGTTTCCTTTTCCCTTCACCTAGCGTTTTATCTCCCCATTATTTTATTTGAATCTTTAGAGAGACAGGCCAGGTGTAAATGTACGAAGCTAAGATTAGAAGCTTCCAGGAATAGCCTATACAGCACATATAGCAAGAAAAAAAAAAGTCTTATCAGCGTTTCTGCGAGGGAAACTACTCTATTAATTAAATATGGATTTTGGAAATATGGCTTCGCATGCAGCGATTTTTCAAGAGTTCTTTCACACAGTGCAGCAAAATCTGTTAATCTGAACATTTATCATTATTATATTCTATTTATTTATCGATAAATAACGTAGGGGGCACGGTGGCTTAGTGGTTAGCACGTTCGCCTCACACCTCCAGGGTTGGGGGTTCGACTCCCGCCTCCGCCTTGTGTGTGTGGAGTTTGCATGTTCTCCCCGTGCCTCGGGGGTTTCCTCCGGGTACTCCGGTTTCCTCCCCCGGTCCAAAGACATGCATGGTAGGTTGATTGGCATCTCTGGAAAATTGTCCGTAGTGTGTGATTGCGTGAGTGAATGAGAGTGTGTGTGTGTGCCCTGCGATGGGTTGGCACTCTGTCCAGGGTGTATCCTGCCTTGATGCCCAATGACGCCTGAGATAGGCACAGGCTCCCCGTGACCCGAGGTAGTTCGGATAAGCGGTAGAAAATGAATGAATGAATGAATGAATGAATAAATAACGTACATACAGAGAGTAACATTTCTGTTGCAATTCGACAATTGAGTTAGTCTGTTCTCTGGACAGCCTTAACATCCATAACCAGAACCTTATTAAAGGTGAAAATGAAAGTTAAATGTTCTCATGATGTTCTGCACACTAAGAGCAAGGCTAGATGTTTTCATGTTATAATCCTCATGACGCTATTGTTCACAGCGTGATAAACACTACACTATACGGTCACAGCCGGAAGGTTGACGAAGGCTAAAAATCCTAAGTGTCCTGCACAGAGCCCTGATTCTGACTTAACCCCACTGAACACCTTTGGGTTGAACTGGAAATCCGACTGAACCCGAGACCTCCTCAGTGTCTGATCTCACAAATGCTCTTGTAGCTAAATAAACACAAATCCCCACAGCCATGCTCCAACATCTAGTGGAAAGCCTTCTGAGAGGAGTGAAGCTTATTACATCAGCAAAGAATGGGATGTTCGACAAGCACAATCTGGCTGAAATGAACAGGGTGTCCACATACTTTTGTATCTACACTCTATTTAATCAGCCAGAGACTTTTATTTAGTTGGCTAATCCAGACAGCCAATGGCACTTTGGCACTTTATTAATGGTTTCTAACAATCCTGAGTGTGTACTGTACCAGAAAGCTAATATTATATCGGCCGATTTATACACATCCGTGGAGCGGTTGTAATAATTTAATGCTAATTTAAGAGAATAATTTCACTGAACTTTCGCCTCCTTAAAACATTCACTGTGTGAAATGAATATTGTACCTACACTTTTCTTGAATTATTATGTAGCTTTGTAGAAGCCAACATTCTGTTTTCCTATTTCAGCTTAGACAAAAATGTATAAAATTTAATGCGGCCTAGGGCTTTCGAGCCACATGCACTAAATTCGGATATGTTGTAGACGCTGGTCTGAAGTTTTTTGCTATGACTTTTCTAAGCGATCCGAGTACCGGTACTTCCGGTACCGGGTCTCAAAGTGGCCTTTTTTCCCATAGACTCCCATTATAAACTTTGGAGGTTTATAACTCGGCAAGCTTTCAAACTAACTACACCAAACTCGGCCAGCTCCTTTAGGGTGATACTCTGAACAAAGGTTTAAATTGGTGTACCGACTGGCCTTCCGGTTGTGCCGCAGCCCCGCCCCCAATATATGCAAAATCAAAAAACTTTTTGCAACATGGACATGTGACATATCAAAACACTCAGAACAATGAGGGGAACATTCTGATGACGTCACATGCTCGTTTCCACTTGCCTCCAAATGTTTTGGCACCCTATCTTTCTGTCCACTTGCCTCCAAAAGTAACACTGTCCCTTATGTCCACTTGCCTCCAAAAAGCACCTGCCTTTGCAAATACTTGCCTCGTCAAAGCCAACATCAAAGTTTGTCACGACGAACTTTACAAATCTAGTTACTATCTGAAGCAATCAGATATCTGTAAACAAAAACAAATCCTTAATCTACTGATCCAGTGACGAATCAGCTTTTCCCATGTGAAGTGTCAAAATGTATATTGATTTCCAAGACACTAGCCTAACCTCAGCATTTAATCTTCTTATATGGTAAAAAAAAGTTATTGAAAGATTCTTAGTTTCTTGTGTACACACAATACTTCCAATAATCTCTAGTGCTCTAATACATGCACATCTAGTGCTTGCTAATATTATGAACAATAAAAGCTACTTGACTTGACTTGAACAGCAGCTACGCTAACTTATTTCCACTGCTTCCGTCTTTTTACCCATCCTGAGGCAACCAGACATTGGTCCAGCTCTGATTGTCTTCCGTGCAATGAAGATTTTGGACCTTCACTGAAATGAGGCTGACCCTGTGAGGATCCTGTAACATCTAGAGATGTACCAGCTTCAGCTGGACGCTGCTTCATGAAGTATTCAGACATTCTAAGAGGACCAACTACATGTGGTCTTTAAGGACAACAAACTACTCATCAATACAACATTTGTCAGACTGTATATTTATAATCACACCCTTCAGTGACACCCAAATGAGGATGAGGTTCCCTTTTGACTCTGGTTCCTCTCAAGGTTTCTTTCTTTACCATCCAAGGGACTTTTTCCTCACCACAATCACCTCAGTCACCTCAGGCTTGCTCATTGGAGATAAATACAAACACATTTAGATATATCTAATATTAATCATAATTTTTTGCATTACATTAATCTTTATATTAACTTTTTGTGCGATGTTCTGTAAAATGTTCATTGTTAAAAGCGTTATACAAATATATTTGAATTTGAATTACTTGAATGTTGGTCAATATTCTGCTAGATACTTAATGTTAAAGTATCAGTGTGTTTTTTCCTTATTTATAATACTACTTATTTATAATAAAAATATAGCTTTATATACTATGTATAGTCACAGACGTTTCACATACTGTCAAACATGGTGAACTTCAACTTTCTATATAATAGATTCTCTGAAGTTTTCTTCTACTCACTTGGAAGTACTGTAACTTGACGTTAAATTGTTCTTCAGTGGCCTCTAGATCAAGAAATGTTCCTAGATTAAGAAATCTGCCGTCGTTAGAGAATGTAAAAAAAAGTTCTTCTCTACATGGCAACCTAAAAGGAAAACGTCATGATGAAATACATCATGTATTTATCCTGAAGTACTGTACAGTATGTGTGATGCATTTCTGCCGAATTATTGCCTGTATTTATGTTATTCTTGTCTGAGGTCATGAAGAATGCTATTGCTGTTGGTTTAGTAGAAGAAATCAGAAGAGAGAGAGCATCATTTCTCACTGACTATTTTCCAATATTCGTTGTTATATTAATAAGAAATCCAATGTAGAAGGGTTTGACAAGTTACAGCAAAGTCCCAAAATGCAATGCAGCAGTATGACACAGTATGTGCAAAGACTCGGTTTGACTAGTAAGTGACGACGAGCAGCATTTTTAATAGAAGAAGCTTTTATTTTGTCACATATACATTACAGCATAGTAAAACTTGGTCCGTTGACCTCTGGGTTATGGGCCCAGCATGCTTGCGCTGCACCACTCTGCTTAAACCACACCCCAGATAGGACTCAAACCCATAATCCCTGGCTTAGGAGGCCGGTGCCTTATCCATTAGCATGATAGTTAAAGTCTGGAAAGTTGTTTTGTTGCATTCGGTAAATCCCACTGGTGCAACTGGCAGCAGGTAGCTGAATGGCATTCTGGGTAATTTCGGAAAAAGTGGAACAGACCAACATGATAGTTTCATGACAAAATAAATTTAGCATTATTGCAAAGACAAGATAGCAACAGTGTCCTTGAATGTCACCACTCGACTGCCTATTATTTGGTCATTAAATCTCTACTTGTTGATAAGGCAAATGCTTAATTTTCTTTGTTATGCTTGTTTTCTCTATAAATGTGAAACTAAACTAATTGGCATCATAAATATGAAGGATCCCAAATGTACATCTATGAAGCAGGATTAATGCTGCCTCTAGAGAAAACTTTTCCACTGCCATGACTCCAGTGCACTCATCCAGACACAGAGAGACAGAACATTGCTTTGCAGCTGTTGCCTCTAATTTACCAGGCTGCCATGACACGCATCTCCATTTGTGACTTGACAGACTCGCTTCGAGGTAAAACAGCAAACAAACTTGTAACTCACCCAAAAATAGCTTGTATATCAACGCCCACACACCATGGTTCACACTCTGCTCCCAGCCATCATATTTAATCAATCTTTCAGCCACTTATTGATGGGATGTCCACATATATTTGTCTAATTCCACCATGGTGTTATGTACAATATTTATTTTTATATTCAGAGGTCACGTATGAGCGAGAAATGTCACCCATGGCACAAACACCACACTAGAGGACTATTTATTGTCTAAATATGTTCCTTAATGACTATTACTTAAGTAGATCATTAAGGGTCAGTCACATGAATGGCGACTTGGAGTTGCTCTGCTCGGAAGGATGATAAAATCCCTCCTGGGTCACTCATAATCAGATTTTGATTCTTTGAGTCTTGATATGGATTAACAAAATTGGAATAAATCTGACCGACATCCTGTTTTATGCTTCGGATGATGTAAAGAAACAAGAATCAGGATATTTCCTTCTAACTCAGAGTGTAGATTCATAGAGCCTATCAGTGACAAGACATGCCACGGGATTATACGTGTACGTATATAATCATTTATTTAATCCATCATCAGAACTGATAGAGAAGGTGCTAGGGCTGTAATCTGGATCCCAATTGGTAAATCCAAAGACAATTTCAAATACCAGGACTAGCCAAAATCGAGTCAAGATGAGCCTTAAGGAGATAGAGGCAAGATCAAATCCAAGTCAAGTCAAGTCTATTCAAGATCGAATCCAAATAAAAGAAAGATTGAGCCAAGCTATAGACAAAAACATAAAATCCTTTCTAAGGCTGAGCCTTTGTTGGCTTAGTTCCTGAAACATGCCAGTGATTAGTCTGAAACTTTTGGTCCAATGCCCAAGATTGAGAAAACGTCCAAGTCAATACACACAGAAGGTGTTATAAAAAATGACAAAATGATTACTCCGTACCTTCATCGTTGATTTTTTTAAATGTCTTTGGAAGACAAACTAGGAGTAAGTAGCCTAAATGAATGTTGTCTAATAAAAGAATAACTTAGGCATAGAAGTAAATTTGAGTAAGATTTGTCTGGTTTTGTCAGCTTCCTCCTCAGAAGAAAGTATGTGTGTGCATGAGTGATAGAATCTTTTGGGTTTTTTTTTGGTATGATGAAACCCAATGTTATGAGGCTTCACCAATTTCAACGGTTTCATAACAACATCTTTTTTTTTTGCTGTCTTATTTAATATCATGATCAGACAACATACTCATGGATTTGGATCACAACCTGCCCAGGTGTGCAACATTTTCTAATTGTTTTCATAAAACAATGAATCTATATCCAGAAATAATCACACAAAAGCTAGCAAGACTCCGAGTACCCTAGAAGTCAACTCAGCAGGAAGCTAGTCTCAATGCATGACAAATCAGCGAGCGACCTATAAAATGCAATATTAAACAGCATCGTAATGGAGGGCACATCACTGTCTGTGTCCATGCTTCTATATTCATAGGAGCACTTCCTGATGACAAACAGAAAGAGGAGTCATTTTCGATGGTGTGCTAGGGGAAAAAAATTGACACAGATTTGCATAGCCACTTTTGCCGGTATGCAAAATAACAGCAAGAAACTGACTTGAAGAACATGTCAAGGTTATGCACCAGAGTTTGGTGCATCCTATTTGAAATGTGTTGGGAATAAAATTATTTTTATTACCAATGACAAATTTTAGCATCTGATATCTTTCAACAGCTTGACACTGAAAGTGTTTGTAAAATAATAAACAGAAAAGAATCTCTTTCATTCACTTTCCTTTGTCCCGGCACTAAAAATTTCATCTATATTTGTGTTGTTTTCTACTTTGACTGGACAATGTGGGTTTAATATACTGAATTGGGAAAAAGACATTATAAAATAAATATAGAAAATGATGCATACATTTCAACTTAGATCATAGACCATAATAATAGTAAACATATTGCTACACTTGTACTGTGCATCACATAAACACTTGCATGTACAATATATAGCATCGTTATATATAGGTGTGTTTGTAGGTGTGTGTGTTTGCGTGTCAGCAAGAAAGAGAGAGAGAGAGAGAGAGAGAGAGAGAGGGAGAGAGAGTCCAACTATGTATGGCAGACCCAGACAGCATGGTCGAGCTCCATAAATCATTTACACTGCACTGCAGGGTGAAGCCTGTGCATCTGACAGCATCACACACTTTCTGCAGTGTTGCGGTGACACACTCAAGGCCTCATTTCTGTAAAATGAAAATAGCAATTGAAAACATAATGTAGCGATAGAGTTTTAGAGAAGAAGGGTAAGTTTACGGTATACGTCTACAGTGATTGAAAGAGTTCTGGGAAGATGTATCGGATAGTTTATATTTCTTGTAAGTGGATGGACAGAGAAGAGATTGTGTGTGTGTGTGTGTGTGTGTGTGTGTGTGTGTGTGTGTGTGTTTCGTTTCACCTTTTTACGTTGTTTGTGTGTTTCTCTGCATTTTCTCTGCATTCCTAATGACCTCCAATTTAACTACAGCTGGATTGCATTGGTCCCCGTGGTCTACTTCTGTACATTAAATTATTTTACATCTTGTGTAAATGTTAATGGGACACTTGCCTCTGAGTTCATATCACATGCTGTGACTTATTCAGTGATGAACTCGATAGAGATTCAAAATCCAGGCACGTCACTGACTGTCGACTTAATCGCTCAAATCATTTTCTCTTCTTAATAAGCCATCTGGAGGTGTTTCAAATACACTAACAGGGTAATGCTTGATGTAAAGACGTATAGTTTAACAAAGCCCTTTTGTTTTTGTTAAAAAATGTGCTAGAATCAGTTATTATTTTCAGTTCTATTCAAGGGAATAAGTACAGCGTTTTTAACAATAGATGTAATAATAAAAAAGCTTTCGTATGCCGATCCCGATCTCTAATGAGCAAAGCCAGTGGCAAGGATTTTCATTAAATTCTAATGTTATAATATGAACTCATCCACACATCTCACAAGTAATAGTGTTATTAATTCTTGTCATATGCTGGAGGTTTGCATTTTTTATTATACCTCAGCTTCTGTCACATCTCATGTACATGTATAATATATTGTTATCTTCATTTTTCAAAGTTAGAAGATCCTAGTCCTCAGGAAATACCTCTAGACTTGACTGTGTAATTAGTCTCATAAGTCCCTACAATGACTGCATTAGTTTATGCTAATAGCTCTTTAATGCTGGTGATTGTTGTTTCTTATGATTTCTGAAATAAGCTAATGTGCTATAGGTTACTGAGACTGTTAGGTTCATTTTAGAGACTAATTATGCCACACAAACTGACTTTTAATGAAAAAATAAAGGGATAAGAAGCTGAGCAGAGGCAGAGATCATTTCAGGACAAGAAAAATGTAAACTGTAAACAGTCTCTGGTATCTTTACCGTTATATGATAAAATTAGATCAAGTTACTTTTTTTTGGATGAAGCAATACACAAGTGACACAGAACATCAGAGGATAATTCATATGCAGTATGAAAGAGGATTACAAACAGTGCATGTTAAGACTTTTCCCCACTCGAGAAACAGAAGGGTGTACGTATGTAAACTAATCAGAACATGGAACAGGTGAACACAGTCAGGTAACAAACCAATTCAAATCAATTCAGTCATTCGTTCATTCGTTCATTCGAACTTCCTTGGGTCACGGGGAGCCTGTGCCTATGTCAGGCGTCATCGGGCATCAAGGCAGGATACACCCTGGACGGAGTGCCAACCCATCGCAGGGCACACACACACTCTCATTCACTCACACAATCACACACTACGGACAATTTTCCAGAGATGCCAATCAACCTACCATGCATGTCTTTGGACCGGAGGAGGAAACCGGAGTACCCAGAGGAAACCCCCGAGGCACGAGGAGAACATGCAAACTCCACACACACAAGGCGGAGGCGGGAATCGAACCCCCAACCCTGGAGGTGTGATGCTAACCACTAAGCCACTGTGTCCCCCAATTCAATTCGGTTCAATTCAATTTTATTTCTATAGCTGTCAGAAAACGGGGGTGTCTTCGTGATTAAAATTCAGACCCAAATGCAGGGATAGCTAAATAACACAATTTATTAAATAAAACATTACAGAGAAAAACGACAAACACTAGGAGAAAGAAAAGAAAGCCAAAATTCAGAGAAACAACGCTAACCAATTGGAGACCACAAAGAAAACACAAATATGAGGATTAAATTGGAAGACAATTAGACACACGAGGAAGAAGAAGGCGGAAAGGAATTAGACAAGGGCGGGGCATACACGTGAACACAAAACGTAAACAAAAAACACATTGCACCAGTAAACAGTCTGGGATAGATCCTGACAATAGCACAATATAGAACATCAATAAAGTACATAACGTTAATTATTATCCAAAGATTAATATTACATTATTAATACATTAAATAAACATAGATTTAAATGAATTTGTATTTATCCCCGGGGGCACGGTGGCTTAGTGGTTAGCACGTTCACCTCACACCTCCAGGATCGGGGTTCGATTCCCGCCTCCACCTTGTGTGTGTGGAGTTTGCATGTTTTCCCCGTGCCTCATGGGTTTCCTCCGTGTACTCCGGTTTCCTCCCCCGGTCCAAAGACATGCATGGTAGGTTGATTAGCATCTCTGGAAAATTGTCCCTAGTGTGTGATTGCATGAGTGAATGAGAGTGTGTGTGTGTGTGCCCTGCGATGGGTTGGCACTCCGTCCAGGGTGTATCCTGCCTTGATGCCCGATGAAGCCTGAGATCGGCACAGGCTCCCCGTGACCCGAGGTAGTTCGGATAAGCAGTAGAAAATGAATGAATGAATGTATTTATCCCCAATGAGCAGTCTGAGGTGACTGTGGTGAGGAAAAACTATTTTAGATGGAAGAGGAAGAAACCTTACGAGGAACCAGACTAAAAAGTGAACCTCATCCTCATTTGGGTGACACTGGAGGGTGTGATTATAAACTGTTATAAACACCGGAGAGTCAGATACAGTCCAACAGTTGAATATTGATTAGGAGGTTGTTGTCCTTAAAGACCACATGGAGTTGGCATTTCCTCATTGAATGTCCGAAATCTTCATGAATCAGAATACAACTCAAGCTGGTACATCTCACAGGGTTTGGCCTCTTCACACTAAAGGTCCAAAATCACCATGAAGTGGAACGCAATTGGAGCTGGTACAATCTATGGATGCCTTGAGATGGGTAGAAAAAGACAGGACAAAAGCCAGTGACGGTGGAAATTGAAAAAAGAATACAAGACAAAAAAAATAAACATATGGCACTAAATTCAGGAATTTAGCTACACGGTGCTGATTGTTGCATTTTTTTGTCTACTTTACACTAAAAGTCTTTAACCTTTGTAAGGATTTATGCCACTGACTACACTACAGATGGAAAAAAGAGAAAGAGAGCAAGAGAGGGAAACATCAGGAAGTGAGTCTGTGTCACTGCAAAGAACAGTGTTACACTACCAACATGCATGTTTGGTTAAAAGCCCATTGTGAATGTATTATTAAAGGCTTGCTCACATCACGTAGATGTAGCGATGTGGTTGGAATAAATAGCACCCGGCATTGTATTAACCTTACAGTACAAACACAAAAGGAAGTTCCATTCAGACGTCTTGGGTGGGATAATATGGGCTGAAAGTGCCTGGTGAATTGCTGCTGTGTGTATAAATATCCTGTGCTAGTGCTAGTAGTGGCAGTTAGCTTGGGAATTTGTGTATGTTTCTCATTACAGATTATTTTCTTCTGTTTTCTTTGTTTTCTGAAAGTAATTGTTGTTTTTTTTCTTTTCTTCATTCTGTGAGTCTACCTTTAAAACTAAATATCCAAGCTTTTGACTTGGATTTTGCCTAGACCATGTAATACTGTTTGCCAAATTACCATGTGCCTGAAATTAACCGGGTCTTTGCCTAGTATATGTTTTGACTGTTTGCTGGAACTGTACTGTACCTAATTAACTCACATGCGTTTGCATCCGCATCCCCGAGTCTGTTATTTTGACAAGTAGCATGTAAACTGATAATATGACATTGTAAAGTTCCAGCACAGAGAGTATGTTGGTTTTGATGGGTGTGTTGGTTTAAAGACGATACAGTTGTAGGCTCGTACATATGGTACCTATCAGGGACACAGCAGTGTAGGAAGTTTGATGTGAGGATAACTCAGGCTTGTCTCTGCTTTGTGGTGATTATAAAGGGAATTCCCTCATCATTCCTCTCCTGACCTGCCTATAAATGTTCTTCAACCAATTATAGTAAAGTCAGAAGCCCAGATTATGTGGCTTACAGTATACCATCAAAAGTGAAGATGCTAGATAGTGACCCAGTGCCTGAGATTCCCTTAAGCTAGCTTTGTGTTGCTCCAGGTCTTTATAATTAAAGTGAATTTGCTATTTAAAAGATGGATGTTGTTTAATGAATGTATTTATTTACTTGAGGTTCTAGAGATCTATCAGCAATGATAAAGACAGGGGTTAAAATGTTTCTCTCATTAACTGAGCAGGCAAAGTCACTGTGAAGCTGTAGGAGGTGAAAGTTAATCTAATTCAAAATGTTAAAAGTTGAACTTTACAAATTAAAAGTGTAAAGACGAG
Organism: Tachysurus vachellii; assembly: GCF_030014155.1. Lineage (NCBI taxonomy): Eukaryota > Metazoa > Chordata > Actinopteri > Siluriformes > Bagridae > Tachysurus > Tachysurus vachellii. The sequence goes on from NC_083468.1 coordinate 23,420,317, forward strand.
TTGGTTTTCAGTGTGTTTCTTTTTGTGTTCATGATATTTTGTTAATAGCATCTGAAATCTATCTATCTATCTATCTATCTATCTATCTATCTATCTATCTATCTATCTATCTATCTATCTATCTATCTATCTATCTGTCTATGACTCTTCTCAGACTGTTGCCACAAATTTTAAAGCACACAATTGTCTAGAATGCCTTTGTATGCTGTGGCAATTTATTTTACCTTCACACCCACAGTTACCTACCAGCCACAGTTCAGCATCAAGTGGACAGTAGAATGGAGGTAAGTGGGAATAAATCTGGAATGGACTGTACAACAAGGGATGTGTACATATGATATACACTTATTGTCAGGTGTCCAGAAACGTTTGGCCATAGAGTCTATCTATCTATCTATCTATCTATCTATCTATCTATCTATCTATCTATCTATCTATCTATCTATCTATGAATAATTGATTTTCTGGGATCACTGCAGAGGATTGGCTTATTCTGCACAGGGGCCAAAACCAGCTAACATATGTAGGTTTTAGAGATGATATTTTTAACCAACAAATGTGGGTTGCTGTCATTTTCCTCTGCTCGGCTGAGATGGAGGAGGATTAATAAGCAAATCCCAGTTTGTTCTTCAGCCCTGGGGCCAAAAAAGAGCAAAATAGGAGTTTTTGTCTGTAGGCAAGTCCATGTTCAATGACCACAGAGCTGCAAAGTAAGAACAGTAAAAATAAATAAATAAATAAATAAATAAATAAATAAAAATTTGAGAGTGCCAACACATGCATGGGTCTCTGATGGAATCACACAATCAATCAAACATTATTTATTTATTTATTTTTTGGAAACATGCATTGGCATCAACACACTGATGTTATTATTTTCGTGTGAGACACATTGGGCCACTTTGAGAAGGTATATGGCATTTTACAGTTAACATGTGGTGCCACTTAACATATCTGTTGGTAAATAATTGCCAGAGCTTATTATAATCAGAGCGTTTATATACCCATGATGCAACATTGTTCATCGTGCTCCAGTAGGAAGGTGACACGATTATTTTATTAACATGCTATGATCTATGCCATTGTAGTTTCCCATGCTTCAAGCAGCCAATTAAACAAATAAATAGTCTAATCTACAGACATCCTGTCGCCGCTGTCGATGTAGTATACTAACTCTAACTGAGTAGATACGATTTTGTGAACTAAATAAGGTGACACATGCTGATATGAGCCACCGTGTGTTGTCCGAAGCTTGGTAATGGAGTCATCGGCCATTCATCATGTTGCTCCACTTATGTCATATAAAAAGGGTTGCTCTTACTGAGAGATCATCCAATTGCAATACATCCAAGGAGACGTATGTACTGACCAGTAAACCTAACATTTTTGCTCATCCTAGCCAGCCATGGATGTAGTGAAGTGGTGGTTATGGCTTCTGGCATTATTATTATTATTATTATTATTATTATTATTATTATTATTATTATTAGTCAGCGCAGTAATTAGTGTCATATGATTGGCGAAACTGAATGGCATCTGACTGTGTGAATAATGAATCCCTGACCCAATACCCACAACTTAAGTTCTCCAGTATTATTACATACCAAGTAGCTATTCATAATGCTAGCATACTTCATACAATACATTAGATTTTATTTTTATCTAGTTTGTTAGAAAAGCTACATATGTCTAATGCAGATCCATTCTGGCAATACAAGCAGCAATAGTCACAATATGTCTTTTTTATGAATGCAGATGAGCATTTTTCCTCCATCCCAATAAAGTCACTGAACCAACCCTGGATATCTTATCATAAAAGGCCTTTCTAAAAGGTCCCCCTTCTCCACTTTGAGTACTGAACCCATTCTCAACCCCATGGCTAGTGTCAGTGAGTTCAGCTCTGGCCTTCCAGCTCTGTTCTTCTGTCACATTAAATAAACAACTTGCATTCAGTGGTTGGTGATAACATGAGCTCCTATCATTTCCCATTTTTTCCCTCTCAGATTTTGCATATTCCTTTAATTATCCGTATCTTTACTATGTGCAGATTGCCATGGAAGAATTCCGGATTTACAGACACCCATTTCTGTTTGGGTACCCAAAACGTACCCGGTGTGGTTTATTAACATGCTTCATGGATCAAAGACTTCATCACTAATTAATATACATTTTTGGCACAGAGTCATTTTAAGGTTACTGATATTCACTCATTCATTCATTCATTCATTTTCTACTACCGCTTATCTGAACTACCTCGGGTCACGGGGAGCCTGTGCCTATCTCAGGCGTCATTGGGCATCAAGGCAGGATACACCCTGGACGGAGTGCCAACCCATCGCAGGGCACACACACACACACACACACACACACACACACACACACACACTCTCATTCACTCACACACTAGGGACAATTTTCCAGAGATGCCAATCAACCTACCATGCATGTCTTTGGACCGGGGGAGGAAACCGGAGTACCCGGAGGAAACCCCCGAGGCACGGGGAGAACATGCAAACTCCACACACACAAGGTGGAGGCGGGAATCGAACCCCGACCCTGGAGGTGTGAGGCGAACGTGCTAACCACTAAGCCACCGTGCCCCCCGGTTACTGATATTCAGTATGATAAAAATACTGATATGTCATTATGTCATTTTTTAGTTGAGTTTTCTAGGAAAGTGTGAACTAAACTCAAAATAATTCTGTAATGTTGATTTTGCCGAAAAATGCTGTTGTTGTTGTTGTTGTTGTCCTTCGGCTGCTCACTGTGCAATGGATCATCTGATCCACGTATTGTGATTTGGCACAAGTGTTACACCTGATGGCCATCCTGATGCAATCCTCATATTTAATACAGGCTTGGGACCGGCCCTGAGAGTTAACCCCTCAGTGTCTGGGTTGTGATAAATGGCGATACATAAATCTAAAAATTGCCAAGTGCATTCAAGGCACAGCTGAAATACACATTTAGAGAACGCCAAAAAAGGTGGTGAGTTGAAAACAACAAAATGAGAAATAAATTGTGAAAGCACAAGAGCTGAGTTAGATAAATCAACCAATAATGCAGCTTAGCCACTGCAGTGTGTCATCTATCATAAAAACACACGTCTCTTTCTCCTGTTTTCCTTTACACTAACTGAATAGCTAATTTTACCTGTCTACCTTTATTTATGGATTTGTTTTTTAATTCTTTCTTTGAACATAAGTTTCATAGATTTATTACAAACGTATGTAATCTGTAAATAAATTTGCAGTAACTCATCACCTAACATACGGATTAAATCCGATCAGTCAATGTTGTCATTATTAAGTGTCCATATGCATAAATTAACACAGATTTCTGATCTCAATGGTAAGACATCTGATTCATGTATAAACCCAAATGATTAATGCATACATTTGATTGTATTCTGTAAAATAAATATGATTGACTGCATCCATTATATGAGTAGAATGATCGAAAGTAACCTGGGTCCTAAATCGGAAAAGTTCAAATAAATAAATAAATAAATCTCCACCACAAGTTATAACAAGTTTGGGAGGAAAATGTGGGAGAACTGAGTATAACTCACTTCAAACCAATCCAAGAGGAATAGAGTGTAATGGAACCAGAAAATAGGGCAGGACACAAGGGAACATCGTGACAGGGGAGAACAAAACGTCTCAGTGAGCAGTGGTCAGAAATGCAGTCTGCAAGAGGCACTGTGCACTGATGAGACCTGACAAAATGGACAAAGTGAAAGGTAAAAACAAAAAAGATATGACAAGAGTCAATCTTAAAAGTTCTTGGGAAGGAACCACTGTGCCACAGGCGCACTTCAAAATCTTATCAAGCGTGCCTTAATTGATCCTGAGACCCAGAAGGTCTGACAGACGAAGCCATAAGATGCTCACCTCTGTATTGCTGAAGGCCCTCGAATCAGTGGCATCTTAATACATCTCAGTACAAAAGACTGCAAGTGAGCACTTTGGTGGGAATAACCCGAGGATGCATCAAGCTAGAACAGAGAAGAAGACTATATTTAAAAAAAAAAAAAAAGATTTAAAAAAATCAGAAAAGTGCTAGTCAAACAGTCTAGGATTTCCAGATATATGTCATATTATGGGTGTAACTTTGGATTTGGGGATTTGATTCCTGCCTCTTCCATGTGTGTGTGTTTGCATGTTCACCCCATGGTTCGGGGTTTTCCTCAGGGTAGTATGGTTTCCTCCTCCAGTCCAACAACAAGCGTTGTGGACTGATTGGCATGTCTGGATTGTCTGTAGTATGTGTCTGGCTTTGTGAGTATGTGCTATTGTGACCTGTGACGGATTGTCACCCAGTCCAGGTTCCCTCACCTTGTGCCCCAAGTCTCTCGGATAGGCTCGGAGAGGTGTAGGATAACACTAGGGAAAAATGATGGATGGATGGATGGATGGATGGATGGATGGATGGATGGATGGATGGATGAATGGATGCACTTTTTATCTGCAGAGCTATAGCGTTTGGTAACAATGCCAGATTGTGTTATTAATTCAAAACGCATATGAAAATTGCACAGTTGTGAATCAGTGGGTGATGAACAACATTGCTGGTGTGATTTACATAAGCTTAGTGCTCACTCTCTTGCCTGCAGCTTTATTTATCATGTAAATATTAATGCACAAATAACGGCTGACTGGGAAAGGTTCTTGTCTGGAGTTGTCCATAAAAGAAAGTCCAAACATTAGCGTGGGCAGAAGGAATGGCATCAGCCTACCGCATGCCCCGATTGGATCCCAGCTTGACTTGACTATCTCTTCTGAAAAGCTTTCCCTGAACCTTAATCAAGCTTTGTGTCCCAGTTATGAAAGAATGGCGTCTCTTCCAATATAACACACTGTTTGTCTGGAGCTCAGTCAGAGGGAACCGGTTGTCTCAGAGGTGAATTGATTTGTGGAAAGGGCAGTCACACGCCAATAACCCCTAGGCCCTTCAAAGCAGCATCTGACGAAAAAAAATAAATAAATAAATAAAAAACTTGATATTGAACTTGCAAAGGCGTGCTGAGAGAAAAGGGGGAAAAATGAAAAAGTAAACATAGAATGTTAGTTCAATTTCACGCAAGAGTGAGTGGCATCATTGCTATATATCCTAATAATAAAGAGAGTGGTGACATGCATCACAATTACCTCTGCACTGGTTTGCCTGGAGGTGCAAGCGGAAATATTCACGCCCCCCTTTCTTGAACTTTTCCACATTCTAAAGTATTATAATCTGGAAATTAAATGGATGCCATTAAGGTTAAATGTTATAAATCTGCATGGAATAGTCAAGAGGTTAAGGCACTGAGCTGTGGATCGAGGTTCAAGCACCAGCAATTTCAAGCTGCCACTGTTGGCACTGTTGGGCCCTTGAGAAAAACCCTTTCTGCTCCAGAAGCGCATATATTAGGATACGTGTCATATGTTATATAACATATAATTCTTTCTTCACATATCCCAACTTATATGTTATATAACATATCCCAACTTATATGTTATATAACATATAAGTTGGGATATATGAAGAAAGAATTTCACTCTGCTGTAATGTATATGGGATAATGGCTTGTTCTTTTGTTGGTGTTGCAATTATATTTTTTTCAGAACTGTGTCCACAATTGGTTTTTATAGCAACACGGTCTGCATGATGCTATTTGTTTAGATATATACTCTAACAAACACTAAAAACCTCACAGAACAGATGTATATATGTTCACATGACTCTTAGGTCACATGACCCTTACTCCATTCAACTAAATATGAATGCAGTTATATAAATATGGCAACCAGTTTCATTAAAGTTTTTTTCCACTAAGGGGGGGAATACTTATGCAAGCATAAGGAAGAGGTGTGTGTGCATGTGAAAACTTTTATGCATTTTATTTCTAAAAACTTTTTAAAATATTTCAACAGGCAATTTCTTAAATGTGCGTTGTATATTTCTACTTAAGTGCACTTCAGTTCCTGATTATAACACAAAACCATATGGAAATGTTTAAGGGGATAAATACTTATGCACACTATGGTATATTCTCCAATTATCCCAGCAGCTCTCTCTTGCTCACCTTGGTGCTGCACACATCAACTATCCTGTCCATCAATAGACTCGGCTGCTTTGTCTAAGCTGCTACGCTCAACTCAACAGCGGGTAAAGGGTTGCAGGCAGGGGTCAAGGACATCTGTCACACCAGCAGGTCCCTGTCCTTCCTGTACTTTCAACACGATCAATATGGATCCAGTAAATGACACACATATGTCACAGACACATTATGAACAAGCGCATGCAAATGCCACCAAGAAAAAAAAAATGAATTGCTGCTTCAGCGGCAACTTTGCTGGTCTTTGGTGGCCAATAGCTTTTTTGATTTCATTACTAGTGTTAAGCATGATTAATGAAATGGAAATTCCTTCAGTGAAGCTGCAAGGAAAGAGTCATAAATCAATCTAGCCACCACATTACAAAGTTAGCAGAGTGGCTCATGAATCCAGGAGAGCTTGAACACAAAACGAATGTGGCAAAGGGAAATTCAAAGTTATAAGCCATTCAGGCAGCAAAAAGGGTCAGATAGTATATGGTTGTATACAACATGCATCAAGGAGTATGTGGCAAACCAAAATTAGGAAAGAACAATGATTCATCAAGGCAGGATACACCCTGGACGGAGTGCCAACCCATCTCAGGGCACACACACACACTCACTCACGCAATCACACACTACGGACAATTTTCCAGAGATGCCAATCAACCTACCATGCATGTCTTTGGATTGGGGGAGGAAACCAGAGTACCCGGAGGAAACCCCCGAGGCAAGGGGAGAACATGCAAACTCCACACACACAAGGCGGAGGCGGGAATCGAACCCCCAACCCTGGAGGTGTGAGGCGAACGTGCTAACCACTAAGCCACCGTGCCCCCTTGGAAAGAGATACCACCAGAGATAATATATAGTGCCAAAACACAAACATCACTGTGCTAGAGAAGCAAACACTAAACATTAACTTTAGTGTAACTCTAATGTTTAGTTAAACACCAACTCAAATGGACAGACTAAAAAGTGTCATTGCTCGATTCTTGTCCAGATCAATCTCCAAAAGCTCCAAACTAGCAGGACGTCACATGGAGACATGGGAGCTCGGTATAAATGGGCTAGCATCAATATAACATTATATTTTAGCATCCGCAACATATTATTTGCTGCAAATATTTCCCGTTATTGTGGATTTTCTGTCGGACCAAGGACAACTGCACCATAAACACTGCTAATAAAAAGAGACGGTATGGTCTAAAGTGACACCGAGGCTGATTTTTTCCGCATATTATACAAGTGTATTATTCACTCTAACACTTATTTTTCCAAAATGCCTTCAGAGGAGAAACAAAAAGTCAATAACCTATACACACATTGTCCAATCAGATGACAAAGCTGTACCTGGTTAAAATAAAGGGTCACTAATTTTCTATTTAGAATGTTAAAGATTTAGAAATGCAACTGATTATCGTCTGCCTTACAGGATATCAGGTATCAGATATGTTATCAGATACATTGCACATTTTCAGATATGTATTCCATCTAGTTTCACATTAAACAAAGACAGAAAACACAGCCTAAATATGTATGTGTGTGTATGTGTGAGTGTGTGCGTGTGTGTGCGTGTGTGTGTGTGTAATGGTGTGCCCGTCATTACACTTATTATCTCATCGATGCAACTCCATGATATAATGGATACTCAACCTGAACATTGTAATCGGCAAGCTATTTATACATGTTAGATTCTAGCTGCCTGTCTAACTAACACACTTCACACAACAAAACAATACACTTGAAAGGAGTCTCTGAAGGAGCTACACTTGATAAAGATCTCTAACAGGCTGCACGCAGAAACAAGGAAAACTGGGACTTATCACTAAAGAGGCTCTAGTACATAATACAGGATTTGCATCAATGCCTAGACTGCAGTAAAATACTCTGCTCTGGGATTTGACCTACAAAAATGTCTCCTTGGAAGAACCATTATACTCGACCTCAAGGGTTCACCGCTGCTGCTGCTGCTGCTGCTGATGATGATGATGATGATGATGATGAGGTGGAAATGCAGAGAAATACAATATAGACCCAAAGACAGGATTGACAGAAGATAATCATTCAACAATGATTTAAATTTAAAATATACCCAAACTAAGATCTTCTGTGATTACATAAGCAGGGCCGGAAAAAAAAAAAAAAAACACTCTTGTTTGATAAGCAGTGTGGCAAGGGGACTCATAAACACAATACTAAAGACAGAACACTCATCTGCAAGTCTGAGCATGTTTTTATTTGCTTCAAGTATAATATGACAGCATGATTGTATAATTCACAAGAGTCTGTGTAGGTCATACGAAGTCACAGACTGGCTTTGTTTGATTTGCTGAAATAACCTCCTTCGTCCATGAGTAGAGTTATCAAAACTAAAGCTCTTGCAGTTTCTGTGGAATACTGTTTGGGCAGATATCTGGTAAGAAAGTGAGGTAGATGATATATTAAAAAAATGGCATCTTTGGCCTGAGTGTTCTGCACAGATCCCTGACTCTGACTATCTGAGTTTTATTTTCTATTCATTCATTCATTCATTTTCTACCCCTTATCTGAACTACCTCGGGTCACGGGGAGCCTGTGCCTATCTCAGGTGTCATCGGGCATCAAGGCAGGATACACCCTGGACGGAGTGCCAACCCATCGCAGGACACACACACACACACACACACTCATTCACTCACGCACTCACACACTACGGACAAATTTCCAGAGATGCCAATCAACCTACCATGCATGTCTTTGGACCAGGGGAGGAAACCGGAGTACCCGGAGGGAACCCCCGAGGCAAGGGGAGAACATGCAAACTCCACACACACAAGGTGGAGTCGGGAATCGAACCCCCAACCCTGGAGGTGTGAGGCGAACGTGCTAACCACTAAGCCACCGTGCCCCCCTTATTTTATATTATTGTTGCTATATTTTTACTTTCCCACAATATCATTTTTGGCTACCTGGTGATAAAGTACTTTATACTGGGATTTTACCATTTTCCATGAAAATTAGTTTGTTGTCAAATATATTGTTCTTTACCTTTCTCTCTATCCTTTGCACCCTCCTTGTCTCTGTTTCCTTCTCTTGCTTACTTCTTGTCCTTCTCTTTAAACCCCATCCTGTCTCCTGTAATATTTTTTTCAACATGAAAATCAAAGCTCACCCTTTGCATCTCCTGTCAACCAAAAATCCAAACCGAGCAACATGAAAAATGTTTTAATCAATGCCATTCGATGTGAATCACCTATCTGCCCCTTCTGCTTTATGTCACTTGGCCAGCCTTGCATGCGGTGCTGAGTTATCTCTCCCCTGGCTCACTTCCAAGGTGAGAGCCGTGACTGAGTGAGGGAAGTGTTCTGAGTCGGGGTGGCTGTAGACCTGCAAAAATTCTCCCTGCCACGTTGGCAAATGGCCAGCAGCGATAACTGCAGGGACTATTCAAGTGTTTGTCAGTGTCAGGTGTGTGTGTATGTGTGTGTTTATGCCTCCAGTCTCTGTACTACTGGAGATGAGAAGCGTCCGCCTGAATATTGTTCTGTTCGAGGTGAAATTCTCCAGAGCACCTTCAAGATCTGTGATTAAAGGTAAAATAAGCAGAATGGAGGCTGATGTTAAGTGTTCCACATAGACAAGAATGTCAGGTTAAACAGTGCACTGTAAACTGTGCACTTCCTTTGTACTCAGAGCTTTGTACTCTGTCATACACTCTTCCTGCTTAGTTATTAGAATGTGTTCTGCTTAAAATGAAGGGATTTGATGAGCATCGCTTCATAAAGAGGTAGTCTATATTGTCTAATCCTGGTAGATTTCCCCAAAATGTAAATGCGTGTGTGAAGGTGAGTGTGTATTGTGCATTGTAATGGTGTCAGGAATGACTTATCTCAGCACAAGTGGAAGTGCTGTTCTCAGTTTGACAGGTGCTTTCGTTTTTGTTTAGAATTCATTTTCTTTTCCATGGTTAGTTTATTCGATTTTCTTTAGTTCAGTTTGTTATCTTGGTTATCAAGTTTGTTATGTCATATCTTGTTTACCGTGTATTTCAATGCTTTTCACTTTAGCAATGAAACACGTGATCTTTATTTATCTATTGTTTTCAGTCACTGCTTATACTACACAGGGTTGCAAGGTGCATTGAATATTTCCCTGATTACACTGGGCACAAGACGGGGAACACCCTGGACGAGATGCTAACTGATCACAGATCACACACACTCACACTCACATAACCATTTACACACTACGGATAATTTAGAAATGCCAATCAGCCTCTAATACATTTCTTTGGACTGAGGAGGAAAGAGGAATACCCGGCGGTCGGATGCAAAACTCACCCCTCCGACTCCCGGTGTAAGGCAAATGTGCTAACCCCTAAGGTACCATGCAGTCACGTGTTTATCTATTAGGCCATTTTCTTTCCATTTTATTTACAATTGCATTTTTTTTTCTAAAATGCATGTAAAATCTTTACACATTGTAGGTTGGTTTCCTGAAATTTCCTTCTTTTCATGTCATCACAAATAAACTGATATTTTACCCTGGGTGTTTTTCCACCTTGCATCCGGTATTCCCAGGATAGTTTCCAGATCCGGACCAAATAAATGAATGAACGGATGGATGGCTGGATGGATGGATGGAATGAACTTCACTGGACTGGAGTCAAACATCATTAATAAATGTGTCTGCCTAGTTTATCTCAATCCACACTTTCTTTCCTTCCTCTGAGACAAAAACACAATACACTCATCCTTTCCAGACCTAAACTTAACTTTTTCTAAACAATGAAAACTGGCATAATTCAATACTCTGTGTATCAGTTTTTACAATATATCTCCTTTGATAAACATACCTTCTCATGATTTTTGCCATTAACCCATTCCTGACATACAGTATGGCGTATTATTTACCCCAGGAAATGTGATACACCGAGTTTTTTAATAAGATGTCAAAATTTTTTAATGAGATTGTAGACATGACCTGTCCAAATGGGATGTGGTAGCTTAGTGGTTAACATGTTTGCCTACTGGCATCTAGGCAATCACAAAGTACAGTACAACTTCACCTGCCTGTATCAGTGACGCCTTCCTTCCAGACTCGCTGAACAACTTCTATGCTTGTTTTGAGGCACAGAACCACTGAGAGCATCCTGAGAAGCTGCAGCACTGTCTGGCTTGAGAACTGCACCGTCTCAAATCGCAAGACCCTGCAGCGGATAGTGAGGACAGCTGAGAATATCATCTGTATCTCTGTTCCCTCCATCACGGACATTTATAACACCCGCTGCATCCGCAAAGGCAACAGCATTGTGGATGACCCCACACACCTCTCACAGTTTCAGCCTTCTGCCATCTGGAAAAAGGTCCTCCGATCAACAACCCAGACCTTTAAGTGCTTAGGATAAGGGTGTCTGCCAAATGCTAAATGTGGAAACTAAGCCCAAGCATTAATTTATTAATTTTGTCATGGAATAGCAAGAATGGGGGTACAATCTATACTACACATTATACAACACTGAATATATATATATATATATATATATATATATATATATATATATATATATATATATATATATATATATATATATATATATATATATATATATATATATATATATATATATATATATATAATTTAATTTAATGGGGGCACGGTGGCTTAGTGGTTAGCACGTTTGCCTCACACCTCCAGGGTTGGGGGTTCGATTCCCGCCTCCGCCTTGTATGTGTGGAGTTTGCATGTTCTCCCCGTGCCTCGGGGGTTTCCTCCGGGTACTCCGGTTTCCTTCCCCGGTCCATATACATGCATGGTAGGTTGATTGGCATCTCTGGAAAATTGTCTGTAGTGTGTGATTGTGTGAGTGAATGAGAGTGTGTGTGTGTGTGCCCTGTGATGGGTTGGCACTCCGTCCAGGGTGTATCCTGCCTTGATGCCCAATGACGCCTGAGATAGGTACAGGCTCCCCGTGACCCGAGGTAGTTCGGATAAGCGGTAGAAGATGAATGAATGAATTTAATTTAATGAGATTTAATGATGTGGAATATATGCATAACAAGTTTGTTTCTGTTATCATTTATGCATAGCCAGTCATCCTCTTATAAAACTTATAAGAAAGCTTTCCATCCTGAAGACTCTTCTAAAACTCCTTCCATAACTGTTAGATAACAAATCATTTCTTTATGTTTATTTTTTAGTTAGTTATTTCGTGACAGATCCTCCATCCACACAACATACTACTGTATATGCAAATGTATATGTCAATACTGTCTAGTTATACTAAATTTGTAACTAATACCCTTTGCCGCTCAGCACAGACATGACAATATGATCTAACAGAAAGGAAATTCATTTCGTTGTGTATTTTATTCAGTGTATTTTAATAATGTATTCCACTATTAAACACATGAAGGCCTTTCTATTTAGCAGAATGTATTCGCAATCTTTTACTTGTGTCGAGTGGATGAGGTCTAGGCACTTTGGCACACAGCTTCTTTGCTTCTTTTCATTACAAGTTAGAAAGACAGAGACAGGAGGAAGGCAGGGAAGCAAAACAAATCGTAGAATTAGAATAGATGTAGCAAAAGGAGCTCGCTCTGATCACATTGACAGTGAACTATTCAACTGCTGCAGCGCCGCAATTAACCTTTTTGTCTCACTCGGTTTCATTTACAAATGAATCTCTTGTGTAAGCAAACCTGTGAATAAATTTGCTCTTTCTGCACAGTGATTGTGTATTGATATAGCAGCATAAGTCGATCCTCAGAACATGTAGTGACTGAGTTATTTAGTGTCAGTGTTTATTCTCATCTCTAAGAAAGACTGTTTCAGATTTGAGCTCTAGCTTGCAGTTCTCAGTGGGAGTCTACACTATATAAAGAACTGGGCATTTAACTCAAATTTGTGAAGGTTTATTGAGAGAAAATCACTTGTTTTCAAAGTTACAGATATGTAGCAAATGGCAACAACAGCTATTTGAGCAAAATTAGGCACTTAAAAGAGCATTTATCTGGAACTTTGACTCATTTCCTCATTTCTTTCATTATTCTATAATACTGAAAATCTGTTTTTGTGAATCAGGTTCATTTGGTTTGCAGGTTAAGCTAAACAATGCTAGTCATTAACAATGTTGGCATATTCTAGCATGTAATAACTTGCACATGCTAGAATTTTCTTATTCAGTTCCTTCAGATATACTGTACTGTATGTTCATATGTATTGTATACTGTTTGCTTAGTCACTACCTTTTTATTGACAACCAGAACACACACAGAGTGGGTTCACCTTTGTGTCTGGTTCCTCTCAAGGTTTCTTCAATACCAAGCGTCAAAAGGGCTTTTATTTGGGTGACTGAAAAGAGGAGAAGAGTGACTTGAGTGAAGAGAATCCTGGGTTATCTTCTTTGACGTTTCACACTGCTCATTCTTTACCTAGGTTTAACAATTTGTATCGTCATATAGTGTTTTTCCTTGCTAATATCTCCTCAGACTCACTCATTAGCGATATAGATCTAAATCCTGATTGCAGCAGACACCTGCCCACAGACCTCAGTCTCTTCAATGAGGCTGACTGGAACCAAGGTCTTGCTGTGAACACAAATCCCTGAGGTAATTAAAAGCAGATGAGATGAGATGTTTAAGCTCTTCATCTTTAGGATAAAGGGCTAATTGAAACGTGGCCATCAAGCAGAGGTCACCCTGTGGCTCTCCTCAACTCAAGAGGGCTCTCCTGCTTGCTGTGTTTGCTAACGTTAGCTCAATTAGGACAGCCAGGCCTGAAGTGCCACTTGTACTGTAAGGCTGGTTTTCTCCTTGATTATGCTTCATTAATGAATCACTGCTATACATGATTGATTGAAACATTCGCCTTTCCAGCTAATTACACTAATAGCACCTGCAGGATTCATTTTGTTCAGACACTTTGAGGAGTCACTGAGTCATTAGAGCCATGATTCATGGAATCCCTTCCACATTGTGTGTGGTAAAGGGAAATTTGCACCATGGTGACTATGGGAGCAAAGTGTGAAAAGAAATTGCCTTAGTGAAATATTTTTCCCACAGTGCTCCCAAGCTTAATATTTGAGTTAGCAGTTTGGATTTTCCCCTATTACTTGCCAGCTAAGATGTCTCAAAAGGGCTGTAACGTGCAGCTGAACTTATACCATACCTGAACATGCTCTCTGTGACTTGAGATTTAGTTCAATTTTAATGACGTGATAATAAACACTAAAGGGATAAAGTGGCTAAGTTAATTATTAGCCAACGTTATTTCACATTTTTCATTTATTTTATTGCCTGTTTGAAATGACTTTGCCTGAAGGATACTCCAGATAGATTATTAATTGCATGCACCAGGTTCACAACTCTCTGGGAGAAGAAAATAGTCGGCTGTAAAGAGTAAACAAACCGCTCAACCTTATCCTCATTAGCCACTGCGGTAGCAGCTCTAATTAAAGTAGCCATACACACCAATAAAGTGAAGGCTTCTGTTTATGGAAAAGAAACACACATGAAACAATTGGAATCTACTTAAGACAGAGGAAGTGGTCAATGAGGAGGAATAAGGTAAAAAGACAAGAAGTGAAACTGACTGTTTACACACAGCACACGACTTGATGTGGTATCCAAAACTGCTGGGTCTGATGCTATACAGCTAACTGCCACCATCCTCCTTCCTCTGTCCTTCAGGAGAAAAGGAGGAGAGAAAATCAATAAGCCTTTATTGTTGCTTGGAATCCACACATATAGTGAAGAGAGACAGAGAAAAGAGAGCTTTAGAAGTGTTTACTAGATCTTCTATGAGCTTGGAAAAGGGGGAGTCAGGAAGTCACAAGTGTCTGGAAAAGATCAATAGGAAAAAGAGAGAATAGAGAAAAGCAGAAAGGCAGATGGCTCCAAGGCTTTATAGTGAACAAAAAAAAAAGTTTTGTTTTTAAGCAAACAAAACATTTCATCATCAGAAATAACTTCCTAGTTCAGTGTTAAGCTTTTTATTTTTTTCATTCAGCCGCCATTCTTGTCTCATTCATGAGATCTTACCTTTGTGGACAAGTAATAGAATTGGTGATAAAGCATTGATTCTAACTGTTGTTGCCTGCACAAGTGAAACAGGCCTTTGATGGAGCCACTTTATCTGAAATAGTAATGGCAGCGAGGGGTAATTACGGCCAAGGACGAGAGAAGATGAAAAGCAAAGTGGTGTTCTCTTTAAGGGCAGCTCAGCATTTAGATCAAGCAGGCTGAAAGCTTTGAAGCAGAAAACATCTAAATGTATGTGCAGGATATTGTATATGGGTCTTTTTGCCTCTGTGAATGTGTTTCGGATGTTGGATTCGTTCAGGATCGGAAAAAAAAAAGTGAGAGATTGATGTAGCCAATTCTGTGTGTTTTTTCCCCACACATAACCAGCCCTAGTGTCACTTTTCATCATATCCTCTATGTGTGAACTGACTGTGCTAAATTCATGCTAAATGGGTGTTTCATTTGTATCTGTTTCATCTGCATTTGCACAAGCGTTCCCACATAACAAGGTCCAAGCTGCTGCTTTATTCGGTTATATGCAAGTAAATCACATTGCACAAGTGGAATATATTACTGAAGCCACCAGAGGTTAATTTAACATAACAATATAAAATGACATTATTAAACAAAGTCCTGAGCAAATGATTACACAGTTCTAACAGAGGCATGTTTTTATCCCCCTCTCAACAAGAATGACCCACTACTGTGAGCTGTGTAATGGGAATGACCTAGTGCTATAACAGGAGTGTCTCATTACTGTAATAGGAATCACCTAGCTCTGTAATGGGAGTGATGGCTCTGTAATGGGAATAATAGCTCTGTAATGGGAATGACCTGACTATAATGGGGAAAACCGGGCTATGTAATTGGAATTTCTCATCTGTTATGGGAACAACCTCAAACTGAAATAGCAATGTAAAAGGAATGATCTAACCCTGTAATGGGAATCACCCATCTCTGTACTAGAAATTAGTACATTCTCTAAATTAAATGAATCATTGCTTTAGAAGGAATGACTGAGCTCTGTAATGAAAATCACCAGGGACTGGAAATGACCTACTGACAGTGATTAATTTTTGTGATGGAGAGTACTCAGCTCTGTAATGGGAAATACACAGGACCAGGTTCTAAAATTGGAATACTTAGGGCTGCAAAAGTAATGATTAATTACTGTAATGGGAATGGTGTAGCTTCAACAGCTACATGTGTGTAATGATGCAGCTCTGTGATTGGAATGTTGCACCTCTGTAATGGGAATGACACAGTCCTGCAATGGGAATAACACAGCTCTGTGATGGGAATGACACAGCACTCTAATGAGAATGACACAGCTATGTTATGGGCATGATGCAGCCCTCTAATGGGAATTAAATAACTCTGTAATGGGAATGACACAGCTCTGTAATGGGAACGACACCACTCTGTGATGGGAATGACACCACTCTGTAATAGGAATGACATCGCTCTGTGATGGGAATGACACAGCTCTGTAATAGAAATGACAGCTCTGTGATGGGAATGACACAGCTCTGTGATGGGAATGACACTGCTCTGTGATGGGAATGACACAGCTCTGTGATGGGAATGACACCGCTCTGTGATGGGAACGACACCGCTCTGTGATGGGAATGACACAGCTCTGTAATGGGAATGACACTGCTCTGTGATGGGAATGACACCGCTCTGTGATGGGAATGACACAGCTCTGTAATGGGAATGACACAGCTCTGTAATGGGAATGACACTGCTCTGTGATGGGAATGACACAGCTCTGTAATGGGAATGACACAGCTCTGTAATGGGAATGACACAGCTCTGTAATGGGAATGACACTGCTCTGTGATGGGAATGACACCGCTCTGTGATGGGAATGACACAGCTCTGTAATGGGAATGACACAGCTCTGTAATGGGAATGACACCGCTCTGTAATGGGAATGACACAGCTCTGTAATGGGAATGACACTGCTCTGTGATGGGAATGACACAGCTCTGTAATGGGAATGACACTGCTCTGTGATGGGAATGACACAGCTCTGTAATGGGAATGACACAGCTCTGTAATGGGAATGACACCGCTCTGTAATGGGAATGACACAGCTCTGTAATGGGAATGACACAGCTCTGTAATGGGAATGACACAGCTCTGTAATGGGAATGACACAGCTCTGTAATGGGAACGACACCGCTCTGTGATGGGAATGACACAGCTCTGTAATGGGAATGACACAGCTCTGTAATGGGAACGACACCGCTCTGTGATGGGAATGACACAGCTCTGTAATGGGAATGACACAGCTCTGTAATGGGAATGACACCGCTCTGTGATGGGAATGACACAGCTCTGTAATGGGAATGACACAGCTCTGTAATGGGAATGACACTGCTCTGTGATGGGAATGACACAGCTCTGTAATGGGAATGACACAGCTCTGTAATGGGAATGACACAGCTCTGTAATGGGAAAGACACAGCTCTGTAATGGGAATGACACCGCTCTGTAATGGGAATGACACTGCTCTGTAATGGGAATGACACTGCTCTGTGATGGAAATGACACAGCTCTGTAATGGGAATGACACTGCTCTGTGATGGAAATGACACAGCTCTGTGATGGGAATGACACCGCTTAATTATTGGAATGATGCAGCTCTGTAATGGGAATACCTCCATTAAATTGACCAATAATTTCAAACTAAAGATTCCATGGCAACAATCTTGCAGTCATGTACCTGTAATTAAAGAAGCACTCCATAATGTATGGTTCTCAATGCTCAAGGTTTTGACAGAGCAGTAATATGGCACAATATACACCAAAAACACTATATTGAGTTATGCGGAGATGTAATTAGACAAGTAATTAGAAATGACAAAGGAAATGTCTCAGTGTAACTGAAATCTGTGTTCAGATTCTTCCAATTAATAGCTTTCATTTTTACTGTTTGTTCTTTCACACATTATTATCACATATGCTCTTTCTTGGATCGGACATGTCCTACAATGAACGGCACACATCACAATTCATAGTAAGCTTTTTTTTGCCTTAGGTGGATTACTTTGCCTGGAGCTATTTTGAGGATTGAAAAAGAAACCGTCGTTATCTTAGAGATTGACTGAAAAGGTATTTTTCATTATAGTTTCAAAATACTTGATAAATTAGTTGGTCAACAACCAACTAAACAGGATTACTGACATCTAGCATTAGAATAATTCTATTATTATGTCACATATACATCACAGCACAGTGAAATTCTTTCTTCACATATCCCAGCTTAGAAAGTTGGGATCAGGGCTCAGATTCAGCCATGATACAGCACTTCTGGAGCAGTGAGGGTTAAGGGCCTTGCTCAGGGGCCCAACAGTGGCAGCTTGGCAGTGCTGGGACTTGAACCATGGTCTTCTAATCAACAACCCAGAGCCTTAACCTTAACATTTGTAGAGTACTAAGAAATGATTATGCAAGACTCAAATTTTTTTAACATGGGCTATAAAACATATTCAGGGCATCGATGTTTGCATTTGCAGCTGCACAGATGATGGGGAACTTGAGAGGGAGAAGAAAACACATGAATCTTGCAAGACTCCATAGAAAACATTCTTTAAGCTTCTTAAAGATGTAGAAATTTAAAGATCAACTGGTTTCACCTCCTACAGCTTCAGAAGCACTTTGCTTGCATATCTGATGAAGGACTTCTAGTTTCTCCACAAATTCCTCCCTCTGCATTTCATCTTTTAGGATGTTTTCTGCTTCTTCTGATCTTCTCAGCAAGACTCGCTTTATGTACTCACTGTAAGCATAGCAATCATCATTCTCACAACTCAATAATCTGCATAAACACATTATATATTAGGAATTATAGACCAAGCTTCTGTTGCTGTGATTCGATTAAACAATTTAGCATTAGAATGTGATGTCAGCGGTTTTGTTTTTTTCCAAGATATTATTTTTAAATAAATGCTGCAGGGGCAAAATGCAAAACAGGCATGACAATAAAACTGAATGAGTTGAATGAGTAATTGAGATTTGAGGCACCAGAGACTACATTGATGCATTATTGAGAAGGAAATGCATGCAGTACATTATCTCAGCTCAGAGGCACTGTTTAACCATCATTGCTTTTACATTAAACAGCCAAAAGTCTTCAGAGAAATGTCATGTTCTATACTCTAAACACACACACACACACACACACACACACACACACACACACACACAGCACATACTTTTTCAATCCTGGACATTTTTAAGTCATCAGGGAACCTGTGGCATTCACTGTATATCTAAGTGTATTACAGCAGTGAAGTTAAAAGCTAGTAGACTTAAGAAAGCTGTTCACTGAGCAGGTTTAACTGCTTCCAGCTCTTTTCCTCCTCAGTTTTTTTTTTTTTTTCATTTTTTTGCTCCCATGCGATATATTTGAAGAATTAAAAACTTTCTTTTACGGTGAGTCAGACTTCCACTGTTCAATACACCAGGTACTCAGGCAACATCTGATGGAAGCTTGTTTGCTAACATGCTGTTATAGGAAAATAGTTAACAATAGGGTGGACTGTAATGCACAGTGTACAGCGTAGAGTTATATTTCTAGTTAAAATGGTTTAATAGTAAATTTGAATACTGATGATGCAATAACCATTTTTTCTTATAGTGTGTTAGCATGAGCAGTAGAAGTGGAAATTATCTTTGTGTGTCTGAGAGGAAGATTGTGTCCTAGCTTCCATGTTTTGTAATTAAAATGTGATTTAGCAAAAGAAAGAAAGAAAGAAAGAAAGAAAGAAAGAAATGTACAATTTCTTGCCCAATTCTCTGATAAATCTAGTCATGTGACTTGCCAGCGCAAAACAAAACATATCTACTTAAACTGAAACATGTCTTAATTTGTAATCAAGAACCCGATCATAACTATTAAGCAGAATAATCACTTGGTCTTGTTGCTTATTGACCTTTGTAAAGAAGAAAGTTTGTGTAGTTGGACATTTTAATCAAATAGCAACCTGACTCTGTAAACTTAATAAGCATACAAACTTGTTTATATTCAACAGGGGACGAAAGCTCAGTCCTCTCTCTCTCTCGGCATGAGCATGGAGGAACATTTTGAGCCCGCTGAGACCTGCATGGTTCTGGTGGCCCGGCCCACATGGCCGCCTATTTATAGATCTCACACAACAGGAAGAGAAAAGGGGGCCAACTCTACCTGGCAAGCACCACTGCAATGAGGACTTTAACACAAGACAAACGAGGGCTGATGGCAAAGATAAGAACAGATCAGGATATGACTCACTCTCAATATATATGACGTTTACCAAAATTTGATGCTGTCCACCAGAGAGCATTAGAATTAGGACAAACCTCTATTAGGGCAGAATATATAGTGAAAATGGACTAGAAATGGCTGATTCAAATAAATAAAATAATAACACTAAACACATTTTAAACACAGATACCTAGAGTCCTAGGTGCATGTTTCAGATAGCTAACTTCTAACACAATTTTTTGTTGTAAACAGCATCTGTGCCTGTCCCAGTCCACTTTATCAACACTTCACCTTGAAATCCAATCATTCAAACTTGAATCATCGGATTATTTTTGTATTCGTGTATGAATCCATTTAATATCTCATGCATGAAACATTTCCATGACTTGTCCGTTACAGATTTTAAAAAATTCACATTTTATTCCCACAACATTCACATAACCCTCGGGTCATATTTTTAAGAGGAAATTGCATCAACCAGATTTACCGAAGAGCACGAGAAGAAGAAAAATGGGGTCTTTTGGTTCTTTTTTCAATGATACTGTGATATTGAGTGATAAAGCCACTTTGAAACTACTATCATTTTGCCAAAATTCTAGACTGAAAATAGATTATTATAAAAAAATTAAGTAAATCTCCTTAGTGTCCTTAGAATGAATGTTTTCTTATTCACATTTTGTGTGTTTGCTAATTATATGCTACAAACTCAACCATGTCATTAAAGAGCACCATTGTTCAGAAAAAACCTTGTAACCCTGTCATGGGTTTACACATGAAATGATTTTAATGTAAATGAACACATCCCCCGGTCTAAAGACACATGGTGTATGCTGTCTGGTGAGTGTGTGTGTGTGTGTGTGTGTGTGTGTGTGTGTGTGTGTGTGATTGCATTGTGTGCTGAGTTGGCATCCCGTCCTGAGAATTCCCCACTTTGTAACAGAGTCCTTTGGTATAGTCTCCATTTTTTATGTGACCCTGTGTAGGGTAAGCTGTAGAAAATGGATGGATGAATTGATTGGAAGGATGGATGGATGGATGGATGGATGGATGGAGGGATGGACGGACGGATAGATGGGTAAATGGACTGGATGGATGGATGGATGGATGGATGGATTTATGGACAGACGGATAGATGGGTAAATGGATTGGATGGATGGATGGAGGGATGGACGGACGGATAGATGGGTAAATGGATTGGATGGATGGATGGATGGATGGATGGATGGATGGATGGATTTATGGACAGACGGATAGATGGGTAAATGGATTGGATGGATGGATGGATGGATGGAGGGATGGACGGACGGATAGATGGGTAAATGGATTGGATGGATGGATGGATGGATGGATGGATGGATGGATGGATGGATGGACAGACGGATGGACGGACGGATAGATGGGTAAATGGAGTGGATGGATGGATGGATGCATGGATGGATGGATGGATGGATGGATGGCTAGAATGGATGATGGATGAATGGATGGACAGACGGACAAATTGAATGGATGGATGGATGGATTGATGGATAAATAAACTGGATGGCTGGAATGAATGATGGATGGATAGATGGATGGCATTTACATTTAAAGAGCTTTAAATCTTACAATGACATACAACAGCCACAAATGAGTGGTAATAGTGATTAAAACACAAGAGTGTGTTTTGTCAGCAGATCCATGTAGAAGTTTTCTACAAGCTAAATAACAATTATCTGTCCAAAAAACAGAAGAAGGTTCACATTTTTCACTAATTTGTATTTTTTTTTTTTTAATAAAAATTCCCTGCTGTTGCACTTTGTGCAGAACCTCAGTACTTTTACTATATGAAGGTATCTGAGTCTCTATTCTGATGGAAAGAAAGTGATACATTTTCTCTAAAAATGGAGAAATGGTGTACATCATATCACGGAGAAGTATGATCGAAGGGAAAAATAAAGATCAAGTATGCAGGCTGACTGAAGGAACCTTGTGAGAAACCTAATCTTTCATTCTCATTACTGAGGTGATTCTGAGCACTAGGGAGAAACAGACAGAGCAGAAGAAGGGATTAATTTGGTAGAAGTGAGTTGGCTTTTATCTGTTCTCTGCAGCAGTGTTGGGAAGATTGGCCCTTATGCCCCACGCTGAGGTGGAGAGAAGATAGCAATGAGGGACTGATCTTCTTGTATGTAGGGCATTCCTCCCCTCTTTAGAGCCTGGAATAGCACTGACATGGAAAAATTTCACCGAGCAAGTTGTCCCATTTGAAACCGCCGCACTAAGACCTCCCTCTTTCCATCCCTAAACGATTTATCCTCCTGACAGAAGGAGCGTTTGGATGCTTTACAAACTCCGCAAAGTTTGTTTTATTCAAAGAAAGATAAAGTCTAGAAAAAAAAGAGATTAAAATGTATACAGTTTTAAAAGTTCTTAATGTTTTACATGAAACTTTTACTCAATGGAAGATATATTAATATGGAACATATTTTAAAGTACCATAGCAATTAACTGTCAATGTATCTCAATGGTCATTACGTTACCGATCCATGAACAATGTTGAATCATTTTATCTGAGTAATTTCTTCAGGCTTTAGGGAAACATATTTATAATGAGAGCAAAATTTAATAGAGCTCAAGCCTAAGTCATGAGCTGGTGGAAAGACACCATGAAGACATTTACAGTAGTAATATACTGCATGTGAAATAAAGCCTGGGTAAAGAACATAAGTGTAGTTGTGCAGCTGATTAATCAACCCTAAAGTGGATTATTTATTTTATTAACAGCACAGTCTTTTATTCCTCTTTTTATTGCAACAGTAATTTGTCTATACATTGTTTTTTTAATTTATTGGTTTGTTAATTTATTGGTTTGTTAAGATTTTATAATAAAATTACCCTTTTTAAAATGCATACCTTTTGTCCTAAAGACATTTTTGTCTCAGCAAAGTTTTACCTTTGACTTACAAAGCGCTGACACTGGAGACTCATAAAGATAGTTACTTTAGAAGTCTTAACTCAATTACTCACTCACTCACTCACTCACTCATTTTCTACCGCTTATCCGAACTACCTCGGGTCACGGGGAGCCTGTGCCTATCTCAGGCGTCATCGGGCATCAAGGCAGGATACACCCTGGACGGAGTGCCAACCCATCACAGGGCACACACACACACTCTCATTCACTCACACAATCACACACTACGGACAATTTTTCCAGAGATGCCAATCAACCTACCATGCATGTCTTTGGACCGGGGGAGGAAACCGGAGTACCCGGAGGAAACCCCCGAGGCACGGGGAGAACATGCAAACTCCACACACACAAGGCGGAGGCGGGAATCGAACCCCCAACCCTGGAGGTGTGAGGCGAACGTGCTAACCACTAAGCCACCGTGCCCCCCCGAATTCATAACTGTTATAGAAATTGAATGCATTCTGACCAACCAGAATCAAGAACTGAGCTGTGCCTCTAAGGCATGTATTCTTTATTTTTGCAACCTGGGACCCAATTATCTGTTAAATAAATTCCACCTCAGAACTAAGAACTTCCACTTGTCCACAGACTCATGTCCTGAATATATAATAGCTATTTCTGAAAATTTTTTCCTGAATCTGTTCCTATCAGTTTCATTAAAATCTCTTTTTTGTATTTCCACTTTTCTAAGCTCTTTGACCGGTTGGGAAATTGTGTCTTGGTGCTTCAGGTTCATTCTAACACCTTCCTCAAATAAGGATTCGAATATAACAGCCATTAAACTGAAAATATTGTTCACTGCCATTAGACACTGTCCAGGGATTATGGACTTGCTGGCGGAAAAGTGAGGAAAATGACTTCGATATAAAGGTTTCTGTCACATATTAAAAGGGATAAAGTCATCAGTGTCATATAAACCAGTTTAGAGTAAGAATTTATGATGTGTACAGATACTATATATTGTTATTATAATTTTTATTATCATTATTATGTGGTAAACATGAATAATTAGTGTTTTGTATTAGTGTGTTTCATTGTAACTGACTCATTTTTGACAGTAATGTTCTGTACAGTCTATGTAAGGAATAAAACACTGAAACTAAAGACTCTGAGGTTTTAATCAGTTTATTATTAGTCTGAAATCATGTGGAGCATCTTCTGTGCAAGTCCCCGTGTAAACTGTTACTATAGAAACAATAACGTATTAAAACGACGAGCATATACAGCGATCTTTGAAGCCGTGCTTGAGTGGTGGTTGATCTGCACACATATTTTTTTTTAATCCAATATGTTTATTTTCTTCTGTGTGGAAGCATAAGGAACTTGTGAAACTGTCAAGACCCAGTCACTCAAGAGGAAATACGATTTGGATTCATGAACATGACTGTGCGCTCTGGATTTGAGCTTAAAGGCATTATTTTTAAAACCGATTTGGGTCAAGATGGGTTATTTTTAAGTGTTGGCCCCTTTAGCCAAAGTTTACAAGCCACAATAAATCCAAACACACATCCAACAAGTAATAAATAAATAAGAAATCCCGCCCCTACGGACTATATATACACGCTGACCTATCGATGTTTCCAATTAAACAAGGTGTCAAATAAAATTCTGAAATTGTTTTCATCTTGGTTTTATTTTTTTTTAGTATTTTTGTGTCAGCTTAGTGAAAAATCAACTGGAAACTGAACTTTTCACTTCTAATTTGGGTCACGTTCATTCCAGCAAGTCAGCTTATATAACTATAAGAATCTGATCAGTCAGAGAAGAAATAAATATGATCTGAGTACTACTGTAGATAAACACAGACTTAGATAGTTCTAGTGATAGTCCTGGTAAGACCAAGTCATATCTCTTCCATTGCATCCAAATCTATCTTAGTAAAGCACAGCAGATGCTAACTTAACATTTCCAAGTCCGTTCTGCTTCACATGCCAAATCCCTTAATTGGTTTCCCCTTCTCCAGTAATCACGCATGGATTTCTTTCAAACTGCACAAATCTCAAGATAAAGCGTGCGAAGAAAATTCGTTCTCCATCTGTAGGGAATCATATAAGCCTACCGCTAGGGCTGACACCACAGTGGGACAGCAATTAATTCTAAGACACCATAGACAGGAATGAATCTCACCACCTCTGGTTAAGAAGTCCTCATTTCTGCTTGTTCACTTTTTCTCCCACTGAGCATGCATAGGCATAAAAATGACAGTGCTTTCATCAAAAAAGACATTCACAACAGGAAACCACTTACCAAAGAATCCAATTACCCGAGCCACAGGACTATGAGATGCTGACAGTTGAAGGGTTTCTCAAATTTTTGAGATGAGACCTTAGGTTTTATGGACAGTAATAAAGAAATTCTTAAAGATTCTCATGGGAATTCCCACTGGAGCCTATGGATAATGGATGGGAAATGAGAGTGAAATCACAATAAGAACTCTACATGGATTCATGACGTTCTCTAATAGGATGCAATTTAAACTAGTGGATTAAATTGAATTAAAACTTATAGTTTATATAATACTCAGATTGCATTAGCTGGATATGAATGTAGAATGTTATATCTATTTTATATCAATGATTAACCCACAGAAATCAGACCATATTTCAATGGATAACATGTCGACATCCAATATGAATATCACAAAAATCAGATCATGTTCCACTGGGCATCTGTCACATTTCCTACACTCAGTGCACATTGCAGTGCACATTCCCAGCTCACCTAGCCCTGCTTTCATGCCATGTGCTTTCGCTTAGATCCTGTGTCCTTGCCCAGCATTGGCTTTTCCTAAAAATTCAATATCTAGGGGTCTGTAACGTACAATACTGACAGTCAGGACACAACACTGTATACTCAGTGTGTGTTTTATTATAGGCAGTCCAAGAGTAATCGTTGTAGACCAGACAGAAGGTTAGAGAACGGGGCCAGGAAGTTTCAAACACGTTATCAATCAAAAAACATGAAAAAAAAAAAATCTGAACATCAAAAACAGGAAACATAAAACACAGAAAGCAGAGAACAAGGCTTAAATGTAAAAACAAAAATTGATGTTAAGACTTCACGATGAATCTAAAACACATTTAGGATATATGTGTATATATAAAGAATAACAGAACACTGAGATCAGGAAAAATACCAATGACAGGAGACACGACAAGAATAGAAATAGCCAAAAGCACATGGCAGGGTGAACAAATACAAAACCATTGAAGACTTTACTTCAATTAACTGAACTTATTGTACTTCTATGTAGACCCCAGACATATAGAAAAATCGAACTTGCACAAAAGCTTGAATATATATTTTATTGCTTGTTTGTGTTTCCTTTAATCAAGCAAAAATCTCTTCAAACATCAGGAAAAATGTATATGCGCTATCACTACTATTACTCTATTATCCTAAAATCTGTAATTTCATAGATTTATCCTATAGTGTAATTTCCTCTTCTTAAATTGATCACTCTTAATAATATAAATTTCCCATTTATTGATTTGAAACAAGGGGGCACGGTGGCTTAGTGGTTAGCACGTTTGCCTCACACCTCCAGGGTCGGGGTTCGATTCCTTGTGTGTGTGGAGTTTGCATGTTCTCCCAGTGCCTCGGGGGTTTCCTCCGGGTACTCCGGTTTCCTCCCCCGGTCCAAAGACATGCATGGTAGGTTGATTGGCATCTCTGGAAAATTGTCCGTAGTGTGTGATTGTGTGAGTGAATGAGAGTGTGTGTGTGTGCCCTGCGATGGGTTGGCACTCCGTCCAGGGTGTATCCTGCCTTGATGCCCGATGACGCCTGAGATAGGCACAGGCTCCCCATGACCCGAGGTAGTTCGGTTAAGTGGTAGAAGATGAATGAATGAATGAATGATTTGAAACAAAATATTAGAATAAAAGATTTCAATGAGTTTTTAGTATTGCATTTTCTATTATTTATTCAATTGAATTCGAACTAGAATTTCCACCTGAGGCCCAGCTTATATTGCATGATTGTTTTAAGAACGTCCTCACCCCTGATTTTGAAAATGCAGAAAAGTTTTCATTAATCCACACTAAAACATTATCCTTGGTTCCAAGTCCAACACTGAACCAAATGTAGGAAAACTATGCAGCATGTGCCACAATGTCATTTACAAAAGCATTACAGCTTTATACACTAAAGTGCACACCGTTAGCATGTAGTGTTAGCTAACTATTAGTTCACTTTATATAATAACTTTATAGCTACACAGAGACCAGGTACATCGTCATTTGCAGTACAGAATGGCATCCAAACCTAAATTAGACGCCGTTTTTGTAGCCGAGACTGTCATTCTGTGTTTGCTAGCAAGCCAACTTAGCATACTAATGCTTCAGAGAAGTATAGCTAACCACAATGATAATCAAAGATAACATGCACAAATTCAAATATATTTCTTCAGAAAATTTGATGATTTTGTAAATCCTGAAGAAATCTTTTAAAACAGTGAGGCTAGTAGGAAATGCTAGACCTGTAGCCACTCCCTCACTCCAGTCTCATCCTTAGAGCTAAACCTCTTGCACAATATTCTCTCATTTTTAGTCAGCTGTAGTATGAGCTGCTCTAGTTGTGGATAGTAGAAAAGAGCAGAGAGCAGAGCGTGTGATTGGAGTTAGCGCTCCGCTCTGTTTGCCTGGAGCTTGAGCTCTATGTGTTTCCTCATATTAGTGGAAGTGTTAAAGGCAGCAGAGCGAGGGAGGGAGGCCAGCTATTTTTACCAGCAAGCCGTTGCCTTTGCTCAGTCTCCACTCATGCTTGCCCTACACACACGGTAGTATGTGTCCGAGTCCCAAAATGACACATACTGGCGAACAAGACTGCAGTCTCTCTCTCTCTCTCTCTCTCTCTCTCTCTCTCTCTCTCTCTCTCTCTCTCTCTCTCTCTCATACACAGACATTTGGGGTGATGCTAAATGTCCACAAGTCTACACACATTCACACCATTCCCCATCTGTCTGCAAGGTCAGACCTTAAAAAAAAGAAACACAGCTTTAAGAAGTAGAATGAGTGCTTCTGGCTCTGAGCTATTTTTAGCCTTTTGCTTTATGTGCATTATGTTCAGTTTAACTCGGAGGTGCACAGCTAATGAATGCTGCAGCTTGGCCTTGAAATAGCTGTGAAAAAAAAAGAAAGAAAACAACAATGATGCTACAGAAGATAAGGTTTTAATTGACACTGCAGTGTTAATGCAGAGGTCTTCTTATTCCTGTCTCAGAAGAGATAGAATTGGTGGGGTGAATTTTGTGTAACACTTTCTATGATACAGTATATATAACAATCTCTTTGTATGTTATGATGCATTGATAATTCATTAATCTGATTATTATGTGTTATTATGTGTTATTATGACACTTGTAATACCCAGTAATAAAGATCGATAGTTTATTTCTCACTATTTAGAATTCAGCTATCGATATAGAGGACTAAATGTACAAATGTTGCAGTAAGGCTTTGATCATTAGGGTAGTTAAGTTGTATTTTGGTATTATGATGTAAAGTTTTGAAGTTTTACATTTTTGTGTTGTGAAGTTTTGTATTATAGTCTAAAGTTGTACGTTTGTAAAGTTATGTTTTGTATTATGATGTAATGTTTTGTGTTATGGTGTACAGTTGTAAGGTTTTCTATTATGATGTAATGTGTTATAATGTAAACTTGTAAGGTTTTGTATTATAATGTAAAGTTAGAAGGTTTTGTATTATGATGTAAGGTTTTGTAAAGTTTGGTGTTATGATGTAAATTTGTAAGGTTTTGTATTATGATGTAAAGTTAGAAGGTTTTGTATTATGATGTAAAGTTAGGAGGTTTTGTATTATGATGTAAAGTTAGGAGGTTTTGTATTATGATGTAAAGTTAGAAGGTTTTGTATTATGATGTAAGGTTTTGTAAAGTTTTGTATTATGATGTAAGTTTTTTGTGTTACAATATAAAATTGGAAGGTTTGAAATCATGATGCAAAATTGTAAAGTTTGGTGTTATGATGTAAGGTTTTGTGTTATTAAGTCAATTATTAAGGTTTTGTATTATGATGTAAAGTTTTTTGCTGTAATTTGAAGTTGGAAGGTTTTGTATTATGATGTAAAGTTTTTTTATTATGATGTAAATTCGTAATGTTTTGTATTATGATGTAAAGTTAGAAAGTTTTGTATTATGATGTAAAGTGTTGCTTTATAAATGACAGTTGTAAATTTCACCATAATGACATGGATTGGAAAGGAGGTGTCACTGTGGTGCAGTGGGTGTCACCACCTCAAATCTCTATGTTCTCCGAGTGTCTGTACAGGTTCCCTGTAGGTTCTCCAGTTTCCTTGGTAGGTGGATTAATCGACCTAAATGTGTGCTTTCATGATGTCATGCCCTGGACTTGCTTCCTGAGCAGGATGTTTCGCAGTCTCATACCCTGTGTTCCTGTAATAGTCACTGAATTCACCTAAACCCTTACCAGGATAAAATGGTTAATGAAAAAATGTTTCCATGGTGATTCACATAATATCTGGAACAATATCCTCTGATTCAATAACAATGTATCATAGGATTTTGTTGTATAAAATGAAAAGATATCACATTACAGTTTTAATGCAAACCTGCAACATGGCTGAACGCACACTGTTTCTCATAGGAACATTTTAGATTTTATTAAATTTTGCCCCATTCATGGAGGTTTGGCACAGCTGCTCAGCAATTCTGGCAGTGGGCTTTGGAATTATCATGCATTCTACATCACTGATTCTTGGCAAATATATTAGCTTGTACTTTGGCATTAGTAACAGCCCTTAGCCCACTGCTATTTGCATGTGTCGATATTCAAGCTGCTTAATTTGGCTTTAAATTTCTGATTTGTAATAACAGTTGAGGCTCATATCCTGGTCTCCTTTTTGAACAGTGTATTTCAATGTGTCCCACTGATATAATTGGTTCTGCATCTACTCTGTTAATTCTAGCAGTCTGACAGAAGTAATTATACTCAGCATATGGCGTTTTCTTTTCATTACTTTGATGGGAGCATAGAGGTCATTGCTCTGGTGTAAAGTTAGCTGTGTTGTCAAGACTACAGCATACCGTGTGTAGGCTTGTTGCTTATTTCATTTCATGTTCTCTTTCTTATTTGAGTCTAATTTATTCTTGACAAAAAGTGTGTGTGTGTGTGTGTGTGTGTGTGTGTGTGTGTGTGCGTATGCGTGTGTGTGTGTGTGAATAATTGCGTGGGTGGGCTCACAGACCTTTCGGTTCAGAAGGTCTGTTGTGCCAGTTGATGATAATGGAATTATCATTTTACTTCTACACCTTTTCCTCCAATTGTGTTCCACAGACGGATGTTACGTGTGCGCGTGTTTTGAATAAATAATTATAAAATCTTAATTTTAATTTATGGAACTATGGTAAATAACATTTTAAGCATAGATATAGTGGCAGAATTTACATTTTCAATTTATTTATTAATTTTCATTATTTTTCACTCTCTAGGAAGGTTTTTCGTTTGTTTGTTTGTTTATTAATTACTGCTGTGTTTCTAATTGTTATGTTTTGCTGCCTTCTTGACCAGGTCACTCTTGTTAATCTCTTGAGTTAATCTCAGATGAGTTTTTTTATTCTTGTTAAATAAAGTTACCAACTAACTAACCTACACAAACTACAGCACTACAGCAAGCACCATTACTTTGAAATATTGTATATTGATTACAATTCAGTCATAAGCACAATATTCTTACATTCAATTTTTCATGAAAAAACCATTGCTAAAATAACGTCTCCAGTAATCATCCAACAATAATGAAGAAAAATGAATATTTCAGTCCCAAAATCCTGCTACCTGAACACACCCCGGTAATATATCTGAAATGTTCCACATGTGGAATTTTAATTGCTTTTCTAATCTGATGTACTGATTTTTGGTAGATGGCTTCCTAAAGGTAATAATAATAATAAATAAGAAGAATTAATTAAAAATAATAATAATAAATAACTAAAATACAGGGATTTCCTTTAAAACCAAACCCTGATTGTTCCTTCCGCAGAACTTTATAGTACTATTTTAGGTTTTTTTGGTTTTCATGTTGCTAATTGTTTATGTTTATGCTATTTGCTTTCTAAGAAACACTGAAGTCTTCCCAAAATTGCAAAATGAGTTTGTTGAATATTTATACAAGATTAAGATGTCATAAGATTTGTTATTAAGTGAAAGAAAATAAGTAAAATAGGCAGATACCTATACCCTTGAAAAATGAAGAACTACAGCAGATTGTTACCGAGTCAAACTCTGAGATAATACGTTATTACTGCATTGTAAATTAAGGCAAATTAATAAGTGGAATGCTAGAATTCTCTCTTTTTCTCCCTATCTCTCTCTCTCTCTCTCTCTCTCTCTCTATCTCTCTCTCTCTATCTCTCTCTCTCTCTGTGGTAGTTTGCTGTGCCATTTCCTTCTGCAGCTACATGGAAACAAGTTAAAAGATAGCATACTATCCAGTCTGTAGCAGCAGATATCTACAGCCAAGTTTGGACTATACTGCATAGTTGGCATTAAGGCAGTATCTGTCTGCTGGGTCTGTGAATTATGTGTGTGTCGTTGTGTGTGTGTGTGTGTGGGGGGGGGGTACTTTGAGGCTCTTGTTAATCCTTCGAACATGTCATGACTATGCAATATTCGGGGGTTTACTGTAATCGGCCACTTACAAAGCATAATTACTGTTAGCACAAATATTTTATTCTCCTTATATCACACAATCTGGCCCAAGGATTTTACCATTTATTAAAGATTATTTTTACATTTTTTAAATTTTTTACCATTTATAGTTATTTTCAATATTGTAATAATGCATAATACATGGTAGAGGTCGTTGATGTATTTAATATAACACATATATTCAATGCAATACTGAACTAACTAATACTAAAAAAAAAAATAGGGTGTTGTGATGAAGGGGTGTTAGCTTTACCACCACTATGATGTATATTTCATTACAATATCATGTCCTCAGGCATTTTGTTCATATTTTATAACACAGTAATATCTCACAGATTACATTTTATATTTATTAACGATTATAAGTCATATATTTTCTCATTTATAGTTACATATAACATTTATAGTTACACTGGTGCCCTCCTGCCCACTCTCCAGTACTTGTACCATACAAGAACCAGAAACCCGACAGGAAAAATCACTGCTGACCCTTCACACCCTGGACACAACCTCTTTCAGCTCCTCCCTTCTGGCAGGCACTACAGATCATTGTTTACCAAAACCGACAGACACAGGAACAGTTTCTTTCCCCAGGCAATCAATCACCCTGATTAACAACTCAGCATAATTATATTCCCTGCTTCATATCCATAAGTACTGCATTATCAGATCTGTCAGTCATCACAACATCTGTATATGTTACACACACTACTGCTGCTGTACAAAAAGCATAATATTGCACAATACTTTTATTTGCACTACTATGCACTTCTCACACTTTATGTACAATTATAGGATTCATTTTAAAATTTTGGTGCTTGCTTTTAAATCTCTTAATGGTTCAGCGCCAAGTTATTTATCAGATTTGATTAATCTGTACGCTCCGTCAAGAGCACTAAGGTCTGCTGACCATTTGCTTTTAGCTGTTCCAAGAGTAAAACTGAAGAGCAGGGGGGACCGAGCCTTCGCAGGAGTGGCCCCGAAGATCTGGAACAGTTTGCCTCTCTACATCAGACAGGCTCAAACACTGGAGGTCTTCAAATCTGGCCTAAAAGGCCTCTGGCCTTTTTACAGTCTGGTGTTCGATGCCAGGGCGGCACGGTGGCTTAGTGGTTAGCACGTTCGTATCACACCTCCAGGGTTGGGGGTTCGATTCCCGCCTCCGCCTTGTGTGTGTGGAGTTTGCATGTTCTTCCCGTGCCTCGGGGGTTTCCTCCGGGTACTCCGGTTTCCTCCCCCGGTCCAAAGACATGCATGGTAGCTTGATAAGCATCTCTGGAAAATTGTCCGTAGTGTGTGATTGCGTGAGTGAATGAGAGTGTGTGTGTGTGTGCCCTGAGATGGGTTGGCACTCCGTCCAGGGTGTATCCTGCCTTGATGCCCGATGACGCCTGAGATAGGCACAGGCTCCCCGTGACCCGAGGTAGTTCAGATAAGCGGTAGAAAATGAGTGAGTGAGTGAGTGTTCGATGCCATGTGAGAGCTGCTTTCTTTTATTGTTTTATTGTGTCTTAGGTGTTTTTCTTTTATGGTGCTGACTGTTTGTATTAATGAACATGTTTCCTTTTTTGTATGTACAGCACTTTGACAAACACTTGTTGTTTTAATAAATAAACTTTGACTTTGAGTTTGATAACTGATCAGTCATATATTCTGTATTCATATTTAATACTCATACTGTCTATTGTATAACATCTGTATTGTCTTGTATATTCTGTATTATCTAGTCTTGTATAGTATTGTGTTATTTATGTCTGTACTTTTGAGAGTCACAAAAAGCTGGAACCAAATTCCTTGTGTGTGTCAACACACTTGGCCCATAAACCTGATTCTGATTCTGATGTGATGAGGTGGAATAGCTGTAAAACAACTTCATTTTTGTTTTCACTTCTGTTCACCCAAACTATTCATTAATAAGGCAAAAAGATGAAACAGCTTGCCATGTTATTGAGAAACTAGTTCTCCATCATGGAAAATGGAAAGCTTGATATTATACAATAGGTTCACCTCTAAATCTGGAGATATCGTTAGCAGCTGGAACTACTGTCAAACTTTCTGTTGTAGAAATGTATTCAACATTTGATTGAGAACAGCATTGTGGTCTAACTTGTGATGATAGGTTAAATAAAGGAGACAAGCAGAGACGAGCCTCTGAGAAAACCCAAGAGATTTTCATGTAAGCTTTGCCTTTGCCTTTTGACTCTCTGACTTTTTGTCTCTTAAAGAAAATCCCTGTTGGATTTTTTTTCCAGTACAGAGCTACGCTTTGATTCACAGTTCCTTGGGTATCGACTTTAATGCTACTTGTGATTTTTCACCTCTGCATCTTTAAAAATCAGAGTTAAGAATCTAAAGAGCCATGAATCTGCAGCCTGTTTACAGAGAATGTCAAACATGTCAAAATGTGGAAAATTCAGTCTCAAACAGCTCAGCATATGTGCTTACTCTCCACAGAGCTCACTCGTGCCTGCTGTTATAACCAAATCCCTGCAGACCCAATTACACTCAGTCTGTTCTTATATTTTCACATACGCGAAGGCTTTCTCTGTCCTATTATGTCATGTACAGAGTTTTTCTAAGTTTTCTAAGTGACAAAGCAGCCTGGAGCGATTACATGGTGTGAGCTGATGAGTAAGAATGTCCCGTTCACCTCAAGCTGTCTGCCTGCTTGGAGCCTAAGGTGTAGTTTATATTTTATGAAACTTGGAAATGGTTCAAATATTTTTATCACTGCACTTGGACCTGCAGGACTGAGTAGCGACGGCTACCTGTTAACATCATTGGATTTTCTTTCCTAGGTATAATATTAGGAATAATACACTAGGAGTCATGCTGTATAAAGGACAAGTCTTTGTTACCACCCTGGATTTTTTTTTTTTGCACATTCAATATGCTTTATTACATTTAGAGATAGAAATAGATAAATATTTCCAATTACATAACAATTTATTATTTATTAATGAATGACTGAATGTAGCTTTTATCTATGTGTATATATTTAACGTCAAGTTATTTCCTATCATATATTATGACAGTTATAAGAGAAAAAAAAAACTCATCTGTTTTGAAGACCTTCTTGTGAGGCAAAAGCTAAAGTTACAGCTTTATCTTTGAATTCTGAATCTGAATTATTATAAACCACAGACACTAAAGACTCTGTCTTCAAATACAAGATAAATGTGATATTTATAATAATATTAATTATAATAATAATTGTAACATAACCCACACACACACACACACACACACACACACACACACACACACCATGCAGCAGTTTCTTAAGAGTCCTTTCAGATCTCAGCAGGAGCCGTTCATCTAAACAAGCCCTGTAGATCAACCCCAGAGCCCCCCCTCTCTCCTACTAATATCCCAAGAGCCCCTTTTCCCTTTTCTACTTTGATTTCTGCAGCTTTCCCTAAATCCTTCTTCTTCTTCCCTTCTGTCCCACACTCCTTTTCTTCTCTCACTCGTTCCCTCTCTCGATCCTTCTGTCCACTATTATCATATCTATTACCTGTCTGATTAGAAGACATGCATGCGGACGTGTCGAATGCACCTCCTAGCTAGTTTCCTGGTGTGACGTTTGCATTCATCCCCGCTTCAAAAAAAACACTGAAATGGTATCTGAGGGACTCAGGAAATAAAAATATGGGAAAGCATGATGGGAATGATGGGAAAATTAAATGAACAGAGTATGTTTGTGAAATAAAAGGAGACGGACAGAAAGTGAGAACGAAGAATAAACTGAGGTAGGAAACTAAGAGAAAGGAAAAATATAAGACTTTCTGCACTCGAGTCTTTGAGGCCTTGGGCCGAGGAGATTTGATTTAGCTCTCCGTTCCACCATCCCATCACAGGCAATGCCACGAAATGTCCTGATTTCCTCATCCAAGGAGAAAATCTATCGAGATTTCTATTTTTACTGCGCTGATGAATGAAACCTGTGCTCAATCCAAAAGGTCAGAAGCTGGTGGGGCAGATTTGTGTCCACGACTTGACACTTTAAATCAAAGCAGCTACAATCTGAACCCAGGTTAATCACTGACTCTTTCACATTCCTTCAACTGAGACTGAAGCATTTGTTCATTGATAGCGCAGCCGTTTAACTGTAATATGGACTCTGACGTGTCCAAGGTGACATTTGTTGATCGTGACCAAAGATAAATGATATTCATTATTTGTCTTTCACAGCTTGTCCATGCTATTTAGCAACATAATGGATTTGAAAGAAATGATTACACGGGCTTTTTCACCGTGTTAACACAAGCTCAGATCAAGGGCATTGATCTAAACTACTCCGAACTTTTAGGCCGAAAAAAAAATTGGTAGCACTTTATTTTAAGGAAAATCTATAAGGGGTTTTAAGGTCTTGTTAATTATGCTAAGATGTTTAATAATGCTCAGATCAGATATTTGTGAAATGATTATTCACTAGTTATTAGTCTTTATTCAAGACCTGTGTTGCTACTACTACTACTACTACTACTACTACTACTAATAATAATAATAATAATAATAATAATAATAATAACATTCATTCATTCATTCATTCATTCATTTTCTACCGCTTATCCGAACTACCTCGGGTCACGGGGGGCCTGTGCCTATCTCAGGCGTCATCGTGCATCAAGGCAGGATACACCCTGGACGGAGTGCCAACCCATCACAGGGCACACACACACACACTCTCATTCACTCACGCAATCACACACTACGGACAATTTTCCAGAGATGCCAATCAACTTACCATGCATGTCTTTGGACTGGGGGAGGAAACCGGAGTACCCGGAGGAAACCCCCGAGGCACGGGGAGAACATGCAAACTCCACACACACAAGGTGGAGGCGGGAATCGAACCCCGACCCTGGAGGTGTGAGGTGAACGTGCTAACCACTAAGCCACCGTGCCCCCATCATAATAATAATAATAATAATAATAATAATAATAATAATAATAATAATAATAATAATAATAATAATAATAATAATAATAATAATAATAATTGACCTGTTAATTCCATAGCACTTTATTCTCTACTTACTGAATAAATAAAAAATTCCCTTTTTTTGATTGTTCAGCTTTAATCGGCTCTTCAACTTCAGTCAACAGATGAGTCCTGGAAGTTTGGAAACAAGGTTTTTATGATGGTAATAATATATGTTAGCATAATTAATACAATTATTTGTTTTCACAAATCAGATATTCAATTACTTTAGGTAGAAATTGAATGTGAGTTTTATTAGACAAAGAGGACGTTAATTAACCTCTTAGCAGTGTAAAATAAAATGTTTTCTAATAATAGTCATACTACAAATCACTCTCGTTTAATCGATAATCCAAATGTTAGCTTGTTAAATGTTAAATGTTATCAGTGATTTGTAACTATATTGACCGTTCTGTAGATGCGGAGCTTCCTGTAGGTGCAACAGGGAGTTTGTATAATTGATGCTTGAATGGACTGATTGATTTTCTAAAATGTCTGAGATCCCACAGGAGCAGTTCAGGGCATTAAGCCATAAATCTCAGAGTTCCACTAAACCAGCATGAATAAACCCAACAACCTTTGATATTTTTACAAAAAAAAAAAACAAGTCAATCTTTGCTTCTTAATTGTTCACTATCTACCTCAAGAGGCTGTTTGAACCCACTGACTGCATGGAGAGCTATATTTGGCATGGTCAGTGTCTGATATTTCACAAGCCTAAGCAGAGTTTACTGAAGTATCATTGTGGGACTGTTGTTCTTTCACCCACATGCTCATTACCAGTGAATGTAAGTCATATAAAATTTCATATCAAACACACTGAGGCTCTTTTTAATAGATCCCTGAGGTGGTGGTGGTGGTGGTGGTGGTGGTGGAGAGGTTTGTTTGGGTAGACTGAAGAAAGGGCATGGTATATCTCTCGATTATGTTTAAATTTTTCATGTGCTGTCCTTCTGCCACTCCGGGGCTTGTCAGAGAGATGATCTTGCTTAGTTGTGCTGTGTTCAACTCCCTCTTGAGACTGCGGGCTTTGTGGAAAATCGCCAAGGCTTTCGGAGAAGATGGCATATCCGTCTGCCAACTTGTTTTCCTGTTTCCTTAAGCAAAAAAAGGAGAAGACTGATCTCTGCGTAGATCTGTTGTTCGTTAACTTTATTCTGCCCTAAATAAACTGCCATGAATCGATTTATCAAGTCTTCCATAAGATTTTCATCATTGCAAGAGAACAAAAGGCGGACAGAGTTTATTGTGCTGTCAGATTTGTTCACCTTCCAGCATTTTACAACATAACCATAGTTAGCTAAAATTCATTCAGTTATAAACCCATAACCTTCAGAAGGGCAGCACAAAAACGCAAAAGAATCACTGAATAATTCCCACCACTGCAATTCAAAAGACACCAAGGTGAATCCCATGGTTATCTCCCCGAATGCAGTCTTTCTTTCCTGTTAAATAAGGTTATAGAAACTGAGATATGAGGCTCATCATTTTCCTCCAGCACACTAAATTGAAAGCAGGCCCTTTGTGCCTTCTCACAGCTTGCTGCACTGATACACAAGAGGATGCCGTCTGCTCTCTGACCTCAAGCTTTCAGGTAGTTATGAAGCGCACAGTCGGTTAGGAAATTAGGAGAGGTTTTTTTGATGGCCAACTCCCAAGGACTCAAGACTGGAGTTCCAGCGCAGAGACCACCTTCGTTCTCAACACTCATTTTCTTAAAAAGTAAAAGAATGAATGTCCTCCAGGACCTGCCCAAAGAGCCATAATACCTCTTACTCCAGCAGTGTTGCAGAGAGCATTTGGGGCAATATTTCACTTATCCAACAATTTGAATTTCATCACTTTTCCAGCAATTTAAGTAGGGCAGCATTTTTGCATGCTCCTGTCAAATTTACCCTTTGAGGTTCCTTATTTATTCATTCATTTAAAAAACAATCAAACAAATTCATTTAACGACAATATGACGTTCAGGACCCTTGACCCCTGACTGGTACCAGACAATCAGAGTATCATATACCACACACATATTCAACCACAGCAGCTTTAAAAGCATAATGCTTCCTTATGCCCCAGCTGTTGCAGCTCAGTGATGCTGGGATTTAAAATTTTGACCTTCTGATCAGCAGCCTAATGTCTTAACCACTAACCTACCATGGCGTCAGTTTTTGGCAGCTGGATTCCATGTTTTTGGGGTGTGAAATAAAGCCAGAGAATATGCAAAACTCACTGCTGTTCAGACAGCCTCCCAAGATGGGGATCATTCTGGAGACCCTGGAGCTGTTACCTGACTCTACCAGCTGCACCACCATGCCATCTAATCTATTTTATTTTGGGTAAATGTTAGTAGCATCACAGAAATCCTTCTCATTTAATTCCGTTCTGCAATTAGTTAGTTCCGTAGTACAAGCATAATATGTACCTATGTTAACAAAAAGCTTGTTTTGTAGCTAGCTAATAATCATAACAGTGTTCCTAGAATACCAAGAGAAATTAAATTACATGGGTAAAATGTATTACCGGCATAGAAAAAAAGGATTTGTCAAAGGTTATTTGGATAGTTGTGCTCTTCACTTACTAAATGGATCCTACTTGGAGCTTGTCCAATAGGGAAACCCTTTACACATACTGTAGGATTTTCAAGGTTTCCACCAGAAGGACCAGCCAAGGAACACTTTAGGGTTACAGATTAAAAAAAAAAAACATTTTGTATGTAGCTAAAACAGTAATCTTACCAGCTGCCAACCTGCTATTGACTAAAACTAGCTTAAAACTAGCTTAACAACCAACTAGCTATGTTAAAAAGTCAAAATTGTCCTGTTTTTTTTCCTTGCAGCAACAGGAACAGAAATGAAAATATGACTGTGATAATCATCCCCTTGGAACTGAGTCATGGAGGCAGATACAGTGTCCACCTTCAGTTACCCTGCATACAAGAACAATACCCAATATTCTGTGGCTGGATTAGATTTTCTAAGCATTTTTAATGTTGGAGTTCAGCTCGGCAGCAGTTACAGTACATATGCACTGCAGGATGATATTAAGTATATATAGTTTAATTAAAGCTAGCTTTCTACTTACATGGGTAACTATAGGCCTTTTTACACCTGATCACTTCGTGTGTTTTCTCTGATCCGATAGCTATCTGATTTGTTAAAACTGTTCCATTTACATTAGGCCACATAAATGCATCTCGGCGAATCAGATATCGATCCGATCTTTCTGCTCCCGCCCAAAATGCAAATATATTTTACCTCATTTCCAGGGTAATTGAAATGGAACACGCTTTGGTGTATGCGGTTTTCAGAATGCAATCAAAAAGAAGACGAAAAAAAGTCGTTACGACGGTTATGCTACAAAAAACAGCATTTACTGTTTGCTTCATTTTCGCTGGCGGCAGCAGCGCGTCTTAAGATGCAACGAGACGCCTGGGTGAAAGATCAGAGCCAGCACCTGCGAGTGACGTACTTCCGTTTGAGAGGAGTATAACGCTGACGTATGTGGCTTGAACAACCACATTCATTTACACCTGTCCAGTTTCATCTGAAACGCATCCCAGACCACCTCCTGAAGTGGTTTAAACGATCTGATTTATATCCGTCTCGTAAACGTTTCGGAGGGCATTTAGACCTGGTCTTTTTACGATCTGATAGCTATCGGATCACAGAAAACGCATGAAGTGACCAGGTGTAAAAACCCCCTAACTCTCTAACTCATAGTATAGTTGCCCAAGTGAGTGGCAAGCTTACTTATGCCACAATGTATTTACAAAAATGCATTAAAAAAAAATGCAGACAGAACCTGCCACTTGAGAAAAGGGCATGTGTACTGAATGCAATGGCAGTTGCAGATTGTTGAGAATAATGTCTCCATTACAGCAGCAGTGTTTTTATAGTGGCACAGCCTGATGAAGCCCAGTACCTGAACCCATGTGGCATTTACTGTAGCTGAATATAAAGGAGACGACACATAAAGTTCAGAAATGAGGTTCACAAAACATATGACATTATGGCAAACACTATGGGTTTTGACACTAACATGGTACGCAGTTGGATGCATACATGGCAAAAATGAATTTGACATATGGAAAGCGAAGAAATTTGTGTATCGGATTTGACCATATGTAACTGTTGAATTAGAGGCGTTAACTTGACGGCATAGGCTGAGTGAGCAGGATGCTGCATAAATCTCCTGTACTTCATCTTGAAGTCAAGGCTCATTGTCTCATAGAGGTGTTTGATTCATGAGCTGATACACCAGTGCTGGAGGGGGGTTGGCTGCTCTCACTCCCTCATGCGGGTGTGATTTACTGCAGTCTCTGAATGCTTGCCTTCATGCCAAACTTCCTGACTGCTAAAACTTGTTTTTTTTTTTTGTTTTTTTTTTTTTTTAAAGATAGACTCTATAAAGAAAAGGTAAGCGAAAAAATGTTTAAAAAAGACACCGTTTTATTCAATGTTAATAATTTACAGTGATGTTTTAATACAAGTCTGCATTTTCTATCCTTTTTTTTTCTGGCTTAAATGCGAGTGCTTAAGATGGTACAGACAAATATTTTACTCACGAGAAAATCTGGCAACCTCAGGGGTGTGAATAACATGCAGCTCATTTTCAATATTAAATATTTAATATATATATATATATATATATATATATATATATATATATATATAGCTTATGCATAAATGATAACAGAAACAAACTTTTTATGCATATATTCCAAATCTCATTAAATTAAATTCATTCA
Source organism: Tachysurus vachellii (assembly GCF_030014155.1). Taxonomy (NCBI): domain Eukaryota; kingdom Metazoa; phylum Chordata; class Actinopteri; order Siluriformes; family Bagridae; genus Tachysurus; species Tachysurus vachellii. The sequence continues at coordinate 23,462,028 of NC_083468.1, forward strand.
TTCATTCATCTTCTACCGCTTATCCGAACTACTTCGGGTCACAGGGAGCCTGTGCCTATCTCAGGCGTCATCGGGCATCAAGGCAGGATACACCCTGGACGGAGTGACAACCCATCGCAGGGCACACACACACACACTCATTCACTCACGCAATCACACACTACGGACAATTTTCCAGAGATGCCAATCAACCTACCATGCATGTCTTTGGACCGGGGGAGGAAACCGGAGTACCCGGAGGAAACCCCCGAGGCACGGGGAGAACATGCAATCTCCACACACACAAGGTGGAGGCGGGAATCGAACCCCCAACCCTGGAGGTGTGAGGCGAACGTGCTAACCACTAAGCCACCATGCCCCCCTTAATATATATATATTTATATATTATATATATATAATATATATTCAATTTAAATATTTAGATAACATTTGGACTAAATTAGCAACAAACCAGACCCAAAACATTTTATCAAGCTAAACATTTCATGTAGCTGGTATGAAGTTAACAATACACTGTAATCATTTATGCCTAATCATTTTTCTTTAAAATGCAAATTGAATTTGTATTTTTTTACTGTATCTTAGAAATGTTTTGTCATAGTATGTTGCATAGATAGCATAAAATTATAAATATCATATTACAAATATTTTCAGTATATTCTGTAATTGAACCTGCTATGAAATCGTTTTACTTTTATTTGTTGAGCTGCAAAACAATAGTGTAGATAAAGCGTTAAATGCAAATATTTAGTGTAAGCTGTTAATAAATGGTATTATAGATATAGATTTTATCTAAATGGAAGAAAAGTCTATCTTAGACTTTGCTTGATTAATCAGGATAAGGAATTCATTACATTTCAAGAGAAAGTAACATCCTAACAGTATCTGTTACTGAGTATCGGTGCAGCTCGTTATTCAACAATTAAAATTCATTGGCACTGAAGGGATTGTTGTAAAATAAATTTAAGGCTACACTGAAGCTTTGCTAATGCAATATCCAACAACATGTGGCCAATTTATGGTAAACCAAGCTAAAGATCTCTCAGAATAATCAATGCTAGTGGTGCGATTCAATCTGACTTTAAAAATGAAGGCTATTCAGCTAATCCATTTGGTTCAATAAAGTCTTGAAGACTTACATATCCTAATTACTACCCAGCTATTGTTCCCAGTTTCCAAATTATCCTGGGTCAGCCAATCAGTTTTGCTGACTGGGAATGTTTCTCTCTGTGCTGGGGTTAGAAAAGGAGGTGAAGATGCATGAGCAACTGCTCACATCTGGTTGTAAATGCTGTAACTCAATTTGGCCGCCATCTCAGTTGATCTCATCTCATTAACGTCTTTGTCCCTGTGCAGGACTGAGACAATCTGTTCAGCCACAAGGGCCTATAGCACAGAGAAAGAAAAAGAGGATACCTGCAATGTGCTGAGCCAGATATTACAGAATATTAATCAGAATGATACTTTTCTACAAGATTTAACAGAGTGCTACCGTATTAATAATGTACAGGCCAGTTAAAGCAGTGAAATGGAAACGAAGAAGAACTAACAGATCGTTTATCTAAATTGCAATGCATTAAAGGACCAGTGCATAATTTTTAGAGGCCGCATCTGATTAATCTGGTCACTGCTAAGCCTTTTCCTTTCCCATTAACACCACTTCTCAAGAAACTATGTGTTTCATGAGCTTATCTTTCTTTAAGAATAAGAAGCATAGCTGAATAGGTGTCTTGTTGCTAGGGATGTGGCTCATTTCTGGGCCAGAAAAATGTAAAACATAATATAGGATAGATGTAAACTCACTCTCACTCACTCATCTTCTACCGCTTATCCGAACTACCTCGGGTCACAGGGAGCCTGTGCCTATCTCAGGCATCATCGGGCACCAAGGCAGGATGCCAACCCATTGCAGGGCACACACACACACACTCATTCACTCACGCACTCACACACTACGGACAATTTTCCAGAGATGCCAATCAACCTACCATGCATGTCTTTGGACCGGGGGAGGAAACCCCCGAGGCACGGGGAGAACATGCAAACTCCACACACACAAGGCGGAGGCGGGAATCGAACCCCCAACCCTGGAGGTGTGAGGCGAACGTGCTAACCACTAAGCCACCGTGCCCCCCATATGCAAACTCATTAATTACATTGTTTGGCACAATTTGTCACAACTTTATACCGCAGATTTACACTGTATGATTATTACAGGTCAAGCAACAGAAATATGATGTGAAGCAGCACAACAAATTCAGTGTCATGTACAGTGGAGCACAAGTTATGTGATTTGGATTGATGGATTCGTCTTGACAGCATCGGCCCCCAAAAAAGTACTTCACCTTTTAAAGGAGGCTTGCACAGCACTGCTGTCAATCACCAGATGATAGATGCCATCACTTTTGCTCCTCTTTTGATAAGGCACTGAAGACATCAAGCAAAGAGTGGGTGTTTAATCCAGTTTAATCCAAAATACTTCATCTTTAGAAAAACTTTCAACTTTGCGCCCTAAATTATACTCCAGATTGTTCAGTCTGAAAGAGCTCCAAGATGAGTTGGTGTTAGCGCCAAGCCCTAAAACACAGTTTAAGTTTTAATTAAGGTACAACTCGATCTCTTAATTTCTTCAGATTTTTTTCCATCATCATTATATAAATGAAAGATTTGTAATCAGTTTGAGTGACCAGAAGGTTAGTAAATAACAGAAATAGTGACAAAGAACCATCATTGGAACCCTAAGAATGTTAGTTCAAGAACAAGCCAGAGGAAACATTGGCAAGGAAAAACTTTATGAGATGGAAAGGAACCAAAGAGAGTCCAAAGGGAAGTCATCCTACTCTTGGTGGCCCTGGATATCAAGATTATATGTATAATTACTCACTGCCAATATTATGCTATACAGTCCAAAATTTCTAATTGTGTTGAAATGATTGATTAAGAGTCCTTAAATGAACACATGTAAGTGTTCACAAGTAAACTCACAGGCGATGATCATGAGATCTGGTTATTGACTGAAAGAATACGGGCAGTGGAAATGAGGTTCCTTCACCGGGTTGCCAGATTTATTCTGTGTAAAAACTGTGAGATCATCTGAATCATGAGAAGACAGATATGGTGCTTCAAGGATGAACTACGGCTGTACAAGTATTGACAGTCTATGGCGAACCTGGTGCAGATCCAGGACCCTCCTGGGAGATTAAATCTCACAGTTGGCTTGGGAACATCTGGGAATCATCCAAGAAGAGCAGAAATCCAGGGCTGTGCAAATAAGAAAATCTAAAATAACCTTCTCAGCCTCTAAGTCTGAGATGACCTTCTGCTACCACCATGACTTCCACTAGGGAAAATGGAGAACCAAGAAAAGGAACAATGTGCCATTTATTCATATCTACAGTGTGGTATCATTTATTACAACCTCTCCACATCTGTAATAACATCATAAAAAATATTTTGTTTGGTATCCATAATTCTGGATAATATACCTCCCCTATTCCCTTATCGCACTAGGTCCTTGTGAAAGTTTCTAATGCAAAGCAGTTATGAATAAAACAAAGCAAAAAAGCAACACAGACTGTCTGAATCCAGCAGCACTTTGGGAGATTGGCTCAAACATCATTTTTTGTTCATTGCAATCAGAGCAAAAGCCCATGACAAGGGGTCCCTTTGCTCTTCCGGTCCTTATAACTGTGTCCTTTTCTGTGCAACATGAGGTATGGCACATATATTCTCATGCCACCTCAGCAGTCATAACAGATTAACAGGCACTAGCAACATGAGAAGAAGGTGTGATTTTTGTCATTGGGTTAAAAAGGGCAGGACCTTGATGAGCTCCCTGTTACATTAAAACTAATGGGATTGCACTTTACTTACTCATAAACAAACATGGGATGCAGATCAATAAATTGCGAGGCCATTGCTGCCTGAAGCCCTCGAGCATAAATCTCAGAAGGCCATCCCTTCCCTCATTAAATTACGAAAGATCCATGAGCCGTGAAACTCGAACGCTGAAGGATCTTGGCAGCAAGCTAAAAATAGCGCCTTTGCACAAAGAGATGCATATTGTTTCCCAGGAAGCCTTTTAACTTTGTATCAGTCCCAGGATGTCAGCTTGGATAGGGTCACCTTCCTATGGCACATGTGTATTCTTACGGGTGTGTTTTCTTCTACCAGGATCAGGACTACTCGATATCTCCATCACTGCTGATGTTACCCGTCGCAAAGCAATTAGCATTGCAAATCTACATAATGCACATAAATATGAACGGCTCCTGAATACAAAAGGAAAGTGTGTAGTGTCTTGTTAAAAAAAATCATACCACTTGCACTTAGGCTAGATTACGTTTTCATGCATTTCCTAACATATTGATGTCATGGAATTAAATAACCTCTTACTTTCCAGGTCCTCTCACAAAGGTCACTGTCTAAGGGACAAAGGTTACACAGCAATTACTTAAAAACCTAATTTTACTCTTCATTTCTAATTTTTCATACAATTCAATGCATTTACAGTATAGGTGTATTTTAGAATATAAAATACTGCCCTTTTGTGAGGACATGTGTATTACATGACTAGAATAGAAAAAAATAAAAGGCTTTATTTTGACATATTTATTACAGCACAGTGAAATTCTTTCTCTACATATCCCAATTTTTTTTGTAGGTTAGGTTCAGAGTGCAGAGTCAGCCATGATACAGCACCTCTGGACAAGAGAGAGTTAAGGGACTTGCTCAAGGGCCCATCAATGGCAGCTTGGCAATGCTGGGGCTTAAACCCTGATCCTCAACCCAGAGATTTAACCACTTGATCCGCCACTGCCAACTACTCTACCGTGTAACTGAAGCGTCTCCTCAGCTTATTTTATATGCTATTATCCTTGTCAGCCATTAAACTAGCACTCACTATTCTTAGTACAAAAAGTTACAGACTGAAAATACGAAAAACAATTAAAAGAAGCATCGGATTCATCACATTTTACACAGTTTATGTAATCGCTCTGTAAAGTTAGCATCCTTGAACATACACAAATGAAAGAAAAAATATTTTTTGGAGCCAGTCAACATTTTTGCAGCTTTTTTTAAAACTCTGATATGAACTGACATGATCTAGAAGCCCTGTCCTCCTTCACCACTCCCCCATTTCACCATTCTAATGTTTTAGCAGATGTTCGCTTTCTGTTATAATAAATTGACAATGTTTTTAATATTCTAATGTAATTCTAATAACTCCTTCTGACCAATCAGTATGAAGAATTATACAGCAGCCCGGTAAAAAGCTACGTTCACACGTGCAGCTATTGTTTTTTCTGCAAATCTCCTTTTTTTTGTTGCTGTACAATGAAGTCACCATTTGATGTTCGTACTACTGGTTGCCAGAGTAGTGACGTTCATAAGTGGATGGAGCGACTAGGATTCCACTTGAGAACAAGTAAAAGTTTTCTCGCTTTTAAAATGAAACTTTCTGGACAGAGTTTTAGTGTTTGTATATAAACTTTATCTATATCGTCTATATCTGCATCATTTAATACAAGAAGAAGTGTGTGGTCTTTGCCATGGATCTGCAGTCTAACCTGCCATTGGTAGTCGCTGCACCTACTTGCTCCATATTTGCATAAAATTAAAATTTTCTCAATTTTGTCCCATCCTCGGATACACCCATATCTAGTGACACTTTTATTCTTCATAGTATAAACTTATTCTTCCTAGTATAGAATTGTCACCCTTGTTTTGTCAATAGAATTGGAAGATTGCCTGTCAAAATGTTTTCCCATTCTGTCTCTTCCGACTTTTACATCTGAGATACAGCTTAAATAACGCTTCCAGAGCAGATGAATCTTGACAGGATGTCCCTCGTGTCATGCTCTGTAACATGTCCAGTTCCTTTGAGAGGTGCTTGTTCGGGATCCTTTACTGAGCACAGGGTTTTCTGGGGTAAAGCAGAGCTTCCATACTGTACATCAGCCTTATTTACAATGTTTATGTTGTGCATCATGTAAACTTACAAGTATGACACTGCAATATTAAATACAATTTAAATAAATGATATCAACATGGATTAGGCTAGGGATTATCATATGTGCTTTATTATATTTTATTGCTTCTGCCTGTTTTTAATGCTGTGTTCAGTAAGCTGTGTTTTGTTGTGATGTGGTTTGGATGCTGACAAACTGCCTGCCATCAGGCTCTGACAGATTAGACAACGTGACGTTATGCTATCGTCAGTCACAGTGTATGGAAAGGTAAAAGCTATCACACGGCCTACAAAAATACTGACGTTATATACGACATGTTCGAGTTATCAGTTCCTGGTTACATTATTGAGGCTTTTCACGGTGCAGTGTATAGAATATTAGGATTTTAACGATAAAATTCAACCATGGAAATAGCATGGAATAAAACAAGTTAGGGCACAGTGGGAGTGGGATGAAGCAGACTTCCTCTTACAAAACTTAAGTTAAAATATTCTCCTTTAACCTCATCTTAAAGTGTTTTAATCCTCAAATAACAGCAATTTTAGAATTTTAAAGAACGACACATCATACTTTTCTTCGAAGATGGTGCCGCTGAGGTCGGCTGCCGTCACGACTTCCCTGACCATGCTTTGTTTGTTTTACTTAAATTTAATCGCAGTAATCACTGTATTCAGAAACTATCTTTTCTATTTTTTTTTTATTATATTTCTTTTTCTATTGCAATTTTCCACCATATTTTCCTTTATTATTTATTTGTTCTATTTTATATTATTGTCTTAATTTGTGTCTTATTTTCATTAGTGTTAATGGACTTTATTTTTCACGGACAGTCATAAAAAGCATTTAACTTCATATCATACTGTGTATATATGTGACAAATAAAATTTGAATTAGAATTTTTATTTTTTTATTTACAGCTACATTTTACAGGCCATGGAGCATTATCATTTAAATTGTAGCAGCAATTTCACAGTTCCCTCCCTCGTTTTTGTCACTGCCGATGTTAATAAAGTTAAGGCAAAAAATTGCAGCCTTTTTCTTTTTTTCTTTTTGTATCTCTACCTTGAAGAGATACAGGTATAAACTGACTATGAACATATAGGACATAAGGACAAGGGCAACAAACAAAAACACAAAAAACTATGTATTGGTTTCAAGGACTCATAAATAAAGTATGCAGTTTAAAAATAGAAAAAAAAGATGATGTGATACTGTTGTTCAGCTCTCAGCATTTGGACATATGAAAGACGATCCAGAGACGATCCATAGTTAGGAGGAAAGTGGACAGGGACATTGATGAATGTGTGTATAAATCAATGTGTTTGTGCGTGCGTGCGTGTGTGTGTGTGTGTGTGTGTGTGTGGTACTGCTTTGAATGAAGAAGCCCAGGACTTGTATAGTACTGGCAGGTTGTTGAGAGAAAGTTGAGTTGGGTATTAATGTGACCGGAGACTGTGCACCGCTGCACTTTCTCTCTTATTCGACTTGTTTACTTAACACGCATCGCCCGCTCACATCTCAGCCAACAAACCAAGGAATAAATAAATCACGAGCCCACAATCCCTTAAAGGGAATAGAGTCGTGTGCTGTTGCTTCTCTCAGTCTCAGTGCTATTTAAGGAAAGCGCACGTTTCCTAAGTAAACTCAATTTACTTATCAATTCACCTGCAAGCGATAATATTTATATTATTCTGGAATTAGACAAAATAATATTTGTTTTGGCAGAAAGATGAAAGATGACTTACTTACATCTGCATGGAGTCATTTTCCACAGTTCTGGGAAAGAGAGCTGGATAAATTAATACATGATAAGTCTCTAATCATTGTTGCTTTATTGTGTTTTTGTTCTTAGATATAAAGATGTTCTTATACAAAACAGATCTCTTAAAACATAACTAGCAGTAGCTAACAGACAATGTAGAAAACTTTGTTTAGAACATTTTGTAACATTAACAAGCTAGCTTTGTTATAGGCTGTTCTTTGACATTAGCTAGCAAGAATTATTTTGGGCGGTTTGTTGACATTAGCTAGCTACTGTAGGTTTGTTATAAACTGTTCTCTGAACTGTTCTAGCTAGCTTAATTTGAAGCTATTCTTAACATTAAATAGCTAGCTTTGTTATAGTCTGTTCTCTGACATTTGCTAGCTTTAATTATGGCTCCACTTTGACATTAGCTTGCTAGTTTTAGTTAATCTAGCATGTGAAATCCTGTTCTCTGACCACTGGTACTGTAGCTGCTCTCTTAAAATGTATTCTATGACCTTAGGAAACTTTATTGAAGATTTTTTTTTCTTTGACCTTAGCTAGCTAGCTTTATGTGAGGCTATTTTATGTTAGATTTTATTTTATAACATACAAGCCTTGATTATCTGCTTCTAATTTGAGTTTAATTAAATTCAGTAACAATTTAAAAACAACATATAAAGACTATTGGGGCAGAGGAAGTTTTATTTATTTAAAGCAGACTTAATAAGGTTGCTTTTAGTATAAACAATGTAGAAATATTCTCCAAAAATAAAAAAAAAATGGGTCACTAATTCAGTATATTATTTGTAACATCTTTTATAGGATATTGTGCAGCGTGTAGCATCTCTGCTTTCCACAAACCTTCCAAAAACATAGCGGGAGTAAATTGCTACCTTGGTCTAGGTGTGAATGAGTGTGTGAATGAGTGTGTGAATGAGTGTGTTGTCCTGTGATAGACTAGCATCTGACCCAAAGGGTACTTTCATGACGCTGATAAGAGGTTGCTGAAGATTAATGAATGACTGAGTGAACTACTTTGAAGCAATGGAGTCATTGCCAGTATAAACATCATGTGCCAGTATAAACATCATTTTAGCATTACACTCTTAATTCAGACTTCCCTATTATGTGATATATTTTAATTTAAACTAGATTTTATGAAACCTGTGTGTTTGTGTAAGCATTGCAAACAAAAGCAGCTGTCTTAAAACATTTATATACAGCTGTTGTAAACAACAATCTAGTTTAGGAACATCTGCTCAGACTATTTATTAAGACCCAGACATGCTCCACATACCTTCTTTTGAAGGAAAGCATGTAGAATGTGATTTGGGGAACTGTTCGTACTGGATCAGGATTTGGTATTGATTTTTTGCGGCTAAGTGTCCCAGTGGGAGTGTGTTAAATGGTTCAGTCCGTTTTAAGCCAGCATTTTTAAAGAGTACAGAATCCATGAGAGCTTTGCTTGAGATAATTTAAAAGTTACATTTTTTTATAGAAATACTAACTAAAACGAAGACTATAGCAATTAACATCCATGAAGGATGTATTCTTGCCTTGCTCCCAGTGTTCTTATGATGAATTCTGCATCCCAGTATCACTTCTGAAAATGAATGAACGAATCAGTTGTAATCAATTCATCACTGTAATGCAATAAGAAGCCAGCAAATCCAGATGGTGAAAGTGTTTCTTAAAAGCAGCAGTTTTGTTACTAAAGAATAAAGAGTGACACAATTTAGACTTGGGATACAAATCCACTGGGTCATATTGCTATCTTCAAAAGTATATGGATACCTAACCAATGAATGTCCCATTCCAAACTGTCAGCATTAATATAGATTTAGATTAGAACAAGATTTTTGAGTCTTTTTCTCTGGGATTTGTGTTCATTCATCTACAAGAAGAACCATGTCTTCA